>NC_067131.1:27361410-27598910 GCF_021347895.1 Acanthochromis polyacanthus
GCTCAGCCTGAATGCTAATTATACAATTATCATAATAAAGCTGCTGTAGTTTGTGTCTAAATCTAATCTCTGAGGCTACGCAGTGCTTTTGATTTGATCCAAATTGGTATTATAAGGTAATCATTGACTCATAACCTGCTGTTTTTGAAACATGGTGGTGGCAGCATCATAATGTGGGTATGTTTCTCCTGGAAATCTTGTAAAGGTAGATGGTATAATGAATGCAGCGAAGAATGGGGAAATATTGGAGGGAAACTTGATGCAGTCTGAAAGAGAACTGCCACTTATTGTTCCTACTGCCCCAGTACTCACCATTCATCAAACCTGTGAGACCAGCAAAGAGAACAGTTAAAGTGTGGCCAGATGAAGCCGACTGTACCCTGTAGCAGCGGTTTCAGCACAATGACTGGAGTGCATTCGCCACTCAAGCCACTGTGGACTCTTTCGCCACCTCCTTTCAGGACTACATTAAAAGCAGGATCAACAGTATCACCACCCTCAAACAAATCATGACGTTCCCAATTCTGAAGCTGTGTATCCAGAGCCATCTTGAAGAGGGGCATCAGGAGAGTAATAAGGGAAGGATTCAGGAATACTTAACAACTCCAGCCTCCTACACATGTGACAAGGAATTGAGGCCATTTCAGACTACAAACTGACCAACACCAGCCCCTCAGCCAGGGGTCCCACATGAGCTTAACAACTTTCATGCTCACTTTGACGAGGACAACGATGAGGCAGCTTCAGCCTGTTAAGGCTGGGTTATGCTTTCCACACAAACAAGTCACATGGAAATGAGACGCTTCAAAATCCACTCGACAGAACGTGTGGGACTTTATACTCCGTGCTGCATCTGCTCCCAATGCAGAGGCAGCGCATCACAAACACACGTCTACCTAGTCTACTCTGGCACTAAAGTAGAAGACGTCTGCCAGAAGTTTTGCTGACTGAGGTCCACATTGGCATTTTCAACCGATCACTGGCCCAAGCAACTTGTGCTAATGTCCAAACACTCCACTGCAGTGAGCGTTTTGATGACTGCCACCTGATTGCACTCACTGCCATCATCATGAAACACTTCAGGAAACTGGTCCTGGCTCGTCTTGAAACTTATTTACCTCCACACTGGACCTTCTTCAATTTATTTACCCCCAAAATGGAATCACAGAGGATACCATCTCCACGGTGGTTCCCATGTCTAACCCATGTGGACAACAGCATATACATGAGAATGCTGGTCACTGACTTCAGGTTGTCAACTTCCTTTCAAATTGCAATAATGAATTTCCTAACAGACCCCAGTTTGTTGTTTTAGGAGATCACACAACCCTCACTCTGAACCCTGGCGCTCCACAAGGCTGCATCCTGAGTTCTCTACTGTCTGTTGACCTACAACTCCACACCTGGACATGACTCCAATGCCATTATCAAGTTTGTAGAGGACACAACGGTGGCGAGATTCATCAATATCAATGATGATTCAGCCTACAGGGAAGAGATATAGCACCTGGAATGTGGTGTGCCAACGAAAACCTGTCCCTCAAAACCAACAAGACAATCAGAAAGGCCAAAGGCTGCACACACAACCCTATCCATAACAATGGAATGGAGGTTGACTATATGGGAATGTTTACGTTTCTGGGTGTCTACATCTCCAAGGACCTCTCCTGGATTTTTACATGTTAGAAACTAACAGTAGTAGAAACTAGTTCATACATTTATAACTTCTATTCTGGACTATTGTAATTCCTTATTATTGGGATGTCCCAGTACCTCCCTTAAAAACCTCCAGCTGATACAAAATTTTGACAGGAACCCGTAAGGGTGATCATATTTCTCCCATATTAGCTTCTCTTCATTGGCTCTGTGTAAATGCAGGATAGAATTTAAAATCCTGCTTCTAACAGAAAACTCTTAATGACCAAGCTCCATCATACACTCAACAAAAATATAAACGCAACACTTTTGTTTTTGCTCCCATTTTTTTATGAGATGAACTCAAAGATCTAAAACTTTTTCCACATACACAATATCACCATTTCTCTCAAATATTGTTCACAAATCTGTCTAAATCTGTGATAGTGAGCACTTCTCCTTTGCTGAGATAATCCATCCCACCTCACAGGTGTGCCATATCAAGATGCTGATTAGACACCATGATTAGTGCACAGGTGTGCCTTAGACTGCCCACAATAAAAGGCCGTTTTGTTTTATTGGGGGGGGTCCACTCCTCTTCAATGGCTGTGCGAAGTTGCTGGATATTGGCGGGAACTGGTCCACGCTGTCGTATACGCCGATCCAGAGCATCCCAAACATGCTCAATGGGTGACATGTCTGGTGTGAGTATGCTGGCCATGCAAGAACTGGGACGTTTTTAGCTTCCAAGAATTGTGTACAGATCCTTGCAACATGGGGCCGTGCATTGTCCTGCTGCAACATGAGGGGATGTTCTTGGATGTATGGCACAACAATGGGCCTCAGGATCTCGTCATGGTGTCTCTGTGCATTCAAAATGCCATCAATAAAATGCACCTGTGTTCTTTGTCCATAACACACCTGTCACATAACTCTGTTCTCTGGCGGAGTAATAACTGGAACCAGGCTGATAAGACCAGCCACACATTTGATCTATTTGTTCAGACTTTTCATGACTCCACTCAAACATTACAATATGGCTTTGTACATGGAGATAGATTGAATGAGACCAAATAGAAAAACATGGTATACTGAAAAAGGATGCGTGATTCTATGTATGTAAGGAAGAGGACAAGTTTGTGTATCAGAGTTTATGCAGACATAAGGTCTGACAGGACATACACTAGACATACAGTGCTATGCAAAAGTATTTAGTCTACCCTTACCAACTCTGCCAAGAGGAACAGTCAAACACACATCCGGAAGCTTTTGGACTTTTGCTCATGACTGTAGCGCTGTCAGGATAATTAGATTTTTCAAGAGGAAAATTTTTATGCCTTGACATACATTTAATGATAACCTGATGTAATTATATAAGCAAGACTTTAGTGGTAAATTTAACTGGAGTTTTTGATTATACCAGCTGATTATAATGAGAAAATTGGCAGAATCATATATTTTATCAATAACAATCTTTTTGTTTTTTGTTGTTGTTGGTTTTACATCTGCAAGCTTCATTAGTTTAGATTGTCTTTTTAGAGTTATGCTAAAAAGTGACTGTGAAATTACATGCGAACATTCCTTCACATCCTCAGAACTTTTCAGACCCTTTTAGTCCTAAACCTACAGAAGGCAAGGGAAGACCATTATCTTTGTTTGACTTCCTCTTCTTAGTGTTTGATAAATCTGTGTTGCAGGATGAGCTTGACCTCTTCTTTCACAAAAAACCAAGGTGAAGAGGCGTCCACAGCCGTGCAGACAGACAGACTACGCTGCAAACAGTCACAAGTCTGCAGGGACTTTGATTCACCTGCAGACTGCAGCTCCACTCTGTACCAGGACTCTGTTTAAAATCAGCGCTTTAAGTTGCTTAGTGTAATTTTTTACTTATCCGCAAATCCAGATATTATATCCTGTACCCAACTCTATGTAGCCCCGTTTGTATTTAATTTTACACACAGCATAGTTGATCCATGGTGCTTTACAGAAATGGAAATATAAGATAGAAATAAATTTTGTGGAAATGGAACAGATTACCAGTGCTTTGAAATTCTATCCTGAAAGTTGTTTCCCATGGATTGCCATTTAGCAGCGTGTTAAAGCGCAAACGACGGAACAAGAGGCAGAGAGATAGATTTTTTTTAAAAAGGAATGTGTACTTGTGTTATCATTTGCTCTGGTACTCAGTTAAAACATTCCCACTTGAAGGAGACAGGAGAGGGAGCTGACAGTCTCTGAGAGGTTCATGTCTGCTGAGCAATAATCAAGAGTGTGTTTGTGTGTGTCTAAGTTGTCCAGTGTAATTGGTGAATGTGTTTGAGTAAACTAGACACTTAGAGAGACTCTTAAAGAACCATCAGAGCCTTTTGTCTAGATGAGAATGGCCCTTTAGTGAGACACACCCACCCACCTGCAAACAGCTTCTCAATCCGAGTCTCCAGTCCATGAGTATCACCTCCAAGAGCAAAAACAGCTAAACAGGCTGCATCTGTTGCCTCCTGACAGAGTCTTTGTCTCTCTCTCTTTCCATGGATTACTTGTGTTCATATGTCCATGTCACTGCTGGTCCCATAAACTTTACAGTAAAGTGATTCAGTTTAGTTGAGCAAATATTAAACTTCCAGCCATAACTGTCTGCTTTTGCAGTTTGAGTCAAACATTTTGCAGTGATGGTTAAATGGTGGTCTAATCTGCCATTCTACTCCTTTTCGCACAAAGGACACCCATGGGACACAGGGAGTCAGACACAAGACCTTAACATGATGGCATATGCTGCACAGAGAGAGGTGGTTATTTAATGATCAAAGCATTCTGGAGCAACAATCATCCCTCAGCCGAGTGGCAAAAAAATATACAGAGAAGAAAAACTGAAATACAGCAGCAGTAATACAAGTTTTTGACTTAAAGACGAACTATAAATGTCTTTAACTCAAATATTTCCATACAGATAATAATATTTTGATTTTGAGTACTTTAGTAAAAACAAAAACGTGAAATATGTTGACACTAGTCTGCAGCAGATGAGGACAGTTAAAAGGTTTGGAGGCCAGACTGCTCTCTGTGGCTCCCTCTGCAGGTCAGCATCTGTCAGTGCTGCAACTGTCCCATGAAGAGTCATTATCACCAGCGAAGTTTTTTCTGATATGCCTGATTTAATTATGCAGCAGTCTCTTTAATTTAAAATATATTATATTTAAGACATTTTTAATAATTAACAAAAGCCACTGGAAGTTGAATCCAAACTACTGGTACTGCATGTAATAACCGCATGCTGGAATCCTCTGAGGAACCAAAAATGGCCTAAAGGAGTGAATTACTTTGCATTGTAGTCATTTTCCATAAGATTATTAAGCAATATCTGTACATTTCCCTGCTTGTTGCAATGATTATGACAGTGCAAAACTATAAACACATCTTTATGAAAACAGTAATGGCTAAAAAACTATTCTTTTGAAGCTGTTTCTGGTGAAATGCGCTAGTATGTAATCGCATGTGTATGTGTATGGGCTTTACATGGGAAAAGATGTGGATTCCACATGTAATTCCATGAGTTTCACATGGGTTTGTGTATAGGTTTCGCATATAATCATCTTTGTTTTACTTGTAGTCCACTGGGTTCTACCTGGTAATAAAAATGGGTTCAACAAGTAATCCACATTTATCAGTATATTCTAGACATATTTCACATGTGATTTAACATGTTTTCCGATTTAAATTCCACTCATTAAAACTGCATGTACACATAGTCACATGTGGACTGGACCTTTCTGTAAGGGAGCTCCTGAGTTGGCATGTCACCAGCATGTCTGCCATATGACAGGCTTGTTTCCTGTGCCTGCTAGGTCAGAACATGCTCAATCCCAGATCCTGCTCCTCCAAGATTCTCAAGAAGCATGGCTCTACCTGACATCATGTCTTAGGATGAGCTCAGCATCAGTGTTGGTGTCTCTCCTGTTTGTTTCAACCAACGCTTTGTCTGCTCCTGGGTCGGCTGGCTGTCAAAATAAGCTCTGGCTTGTTTCAGTTTGGTTTGGTCTAGTTTTACCAAGCATGTTCTTAATGCACAAATGACAGCTAATAGAGAAACAGAAGCTAGGATGAACCAGCAGTGACTGATAAGACCCAATCAGGTGGCCAACATGAGTGTCTGTGTCATTGGAAATGTTTGAACACCCACACTATCATGCAATATAATATGCTAGAAAAGATTTATTATGTCCCAATACATAGTATATCAAATGCAATATGCAAAAAATACCAGGATGTCCTACTACAGCTGGTCTCATTTTGCAGTTTGCGAGCCAGCGTGCTTTTCTGACAATCATATATGCAGCAGAAAACACCATGTTGTAGTGAGAATAAACAAATTTGAGCCACTGAGGACACATAGACAACTAATTTCATGCTCCAGGCTGTGACAAGAATTTGAGCAAGATGGCCAAAACCTAAGGCCAATATAATCACATGATAGTATATCCCACTATGGATACAGAATTCAACAATATGTATTTTAGAAGGGCAGCTGTAACTTGTACTTGAAGGAAAAAGAAAAAAATGATGACTTAGAACTCTGCCAATGTTTCCTAGTGTCTCTGTTGTTTCCTGTCTGCATGTCAACAAACTTTTTGAATGTCTTTATCATGGAAGTAGTGTTCTTAAAGATTTCATTGGTCTGACCACGTGGATTGCAGTGTAAGCCTGTCATTGGCTGTACATTTATAACTTCTCTCTTTCTGCCATCTGCATGTCACGTTTTCAAAATCCTCTTTACTACGAGCATCAACAGCAACCTCTAAACAGCAACATACACAGGAAAACTTCCACATTTTACCGAATGTTTGGATGTTAGTAGATTTTTTTCCATTCTAATAACAGTGCTCATCTTCCTGCATACAGCTGTTCCAGCAGAACAATTTCAAAATCAAATCAAATCAAAACTTTATTTATATAGCACTTTTTATACACAAAATTGCAATACAAAGTGCTTTACAGATTTAAGAAAATTAAAAACAATGCCTCACCTTCTACCCTTTCCACCCCCCCACCCCCCACCCCCCACCCCCGAACCCACACAGTACAAAGAAGACACAAAGGAACACTCATACCTCCCTACCTCCCACACCCACCCCCAACCCACCCTGCAAACATGCAGAGAAGTGACTGTCATTAAAATAGTTAATATGACCATAGATGATTAGAAAAATAATCTGGCTATTTGTAAAGCTAGGTTTCATTTACCTAAACTGTGTTTGCGTTTGGACAAAAGATTAAGAAGCATTTTTAAGGCAAGTGTGGATAAGGCCTGAGTTGTGCATTTCCCTAAATGTCAAACTCAGACTTCAAAGGTGATCTAGAGGGCCACTGGCCTTGTCTGAAACATCTGGACAACTTCCCTATCTCTAGCAGTGGGCTGTCTCCATTCCAGGATGTCCTTCAGCGCTATTTGTTTGGAGTGTAACTTACAATGGAGGTCAGCAGTTGTATAGCAACCAGTGCTCTGGACTGACACAGGAAGCTGGCAGGAAGCTGGCAGAGCATGGAAAGGAAGAGCACATGGAGAGAAGGAATAGGTTCGCTGTGGACCTTCACTGCTGTGATCTGCAGATCCTCCAAAAGAGGCACATGAACACAGGAATACTGTGATATGAAATGCACTTCTACAGGTTTTACTGAGAAAATTCTGATGTAAAGCATTCATAACAGTTGACTGACAGTACGTGTTTCAGATCTAGGCTGTTTAAGAAGCAACCATTCACAATAGCAGATAACCATCAGAGCACAAAGTGTGGCAAACTAAGTTCTCATTACAACCATGAAAATTCATTCTTGTCTGAACGTCTGGCTCAAAATCAGAGGTGTGCTGGATGGACATCACATGTCATCAGATCATACTAGCAAGGTTATTGTCTCTTAGTGCTTTAAAACAGTTTAGATGCAACTCTACACTGTTGTTTCTTTTAGAAGGTGTAGCTCTTTGAATTCACTCTTTTTTCACCCAGCACTCGCACATGTGCTGCAGCTTGAGCACACCAGCTCACCCGCCTTGCTGCTCAAACACGGTACAACTCCTGCTATGCAATGGCAAACTGTAATATGGAGTAATTCAGTCATATATGCTTGAGCTGGAAACTGAAGAATTGTTAAGAACAGGAACAATGATGGAGAAATCCCCATGCAGCACGGCCTTAGATACAGGATTGTTGCATTTGAAACCTTGACGGTGTGGATCCTTGTCATCAGCAGACTGCAATTTCAAGGCAGAAATGCTCAGCCATGGTGACTGCTTATTTTGTTTATGACATGTCTTCTAGTATCTAAAATCACCACATGGACGTTTTACCAGGTTTTAGGAAAAGAAACAAATTTCAATCGGACAGGGTCTTTAAAGGAATATAGTCTTAATTGTCAATAGTATCTCCCCCCTTGCTGTTTCCACTGAGCTTCCAGTCTTTATGCTAAGTTAAGTTAACCGTGCTGTGATCCCTACTCTGTACTTAACACACTGGCATTAGATTAATAAATGGATAACACCTTAGTCTATCCAAACATAGAACTGATCCTGGTGCATTTACAGATTTAAAATTGGGCAGTGGTAGTTTAAAGAAGTGCTACTAAATAAATGGCTACTGGTTAGAATCCTGTCAGTTTTGTGCAACTCAATGGATGGAAATGGAAAGGTGGTGGTTGCTTCAGAAGCACTGCAGTTATAGAAATTTACATGCCCCTGTCAGTGACTGAAAAGAGGGTAATGTACAAGTAGAAGCCAAGTCAGCCTTTCACTGTAAAACAAGAGAAGGAACCTACAAACTGCAGAGATAAAGGACAGGGCAGGATGTATAACTGGGCATTCAGGAGGTCAGCAGCAGAATATGATACCACTGCTGCCCGTCATCCGTTCTCTGCTCTTCCTGTTTTCTCTGTTCTTCAAATCCCTTTCCTTTTCGATCTTTAGCGACACTGCTGCTTTTGGCAGATACACAGTACGAGTTTCTTTCTGAATCAAATCATTTCCAATAGTGACTTTATGTGAACAGCTGATGAAGGTGCTCAGTGTCTAGATTCCACAACCAGTAAGCAGAGAGGAACGCAGTTCTCCACAACATGTAGAATTTAGAGTAGGAAGACAGTAATTTGAAAGCATTTGGCACTATGTTGACTTAAGTGTTCCTGCAGCAATCAAACAGAAAACTACAACGCAAGTCTTATTTTTCCCTTTTTTCGGTTAATAAACTCTCTTGTTGATATGCAGCCTACTGAGTTGTTGCTTTTGGGTCCAAAATGATCTCACACACCACACATGCAACGCTGTTCCATAGCTCTCCCCACACTAGGTGGAATAAAATTTTGTGAGGAGAAACACTGGATCTATTTTTTATTGTTTGATTTTGTTGACCAATTTTTTTTCATAAAAACTTTTCATCATTTCATCAGTCAGCCTGCAATACAACTTGAAACTCACAAGCTTACTTTATGAGATTTTTTTCTGGATAAGCACCCAAAGTCAATCTTTGTGCTGTGGGGCTGCATAGTAGGTATCATATGAATTAACATTTTATCCACCTGATGGTAACTACCAAAGCCTCAAATACACTGAAAGCACTGCTGTCAGATTAAATAACTGGGGTTTTAAACTATAAATTGTAAACCATAGTTTCTGAAAACTCTTACATTTTGGGAAAAAAATAACCTCCACATGTGCTCACTGCCTGGTTTTTCATTTCAAATTCAGAATGTGCTAATTTATGTCCAGTACCAATGCAGAAAACACTCCTTTATTAAGGACAGGAAGGCAGAAAAGGTCAGAGTGGTTGCTTTTATCTGACTTGTCAAAGGACTGAAGTGAATCCTCACCAAAAAATTTTCCTTTAGATGTCTAAACTATCTAAGTCTAGTCATAGTATACTTGCAACAGGCAGACCTTTAAGTTGTCATGCATGTCCAGATAAAGTACAATTGAGCATGAATTAGAAAAAAATACTGGCACTGAACTGAACCTGGAGTATCAAGAACCATTCACCATCAATACTATTTACACTTGACAGAGATGGAAAGATTGATAGTGATCAAATGAAGTTCATGTCAGGGTTAGGCACTAATTGTTTGTGTATGAGAGAAAGAGAAAAAGAGAGAGACCTTTGCTGTATCTGTCATCTTATATCTTTATACACATTCTTTCTCCATTGTGTAGCATCAAGCCATCTGTGCGTCCGTTCCTGCAACTCTGACACATTTCCTATACTGCTGCTGCTGCTGCTGTGTGTGTGTGTGTGTGTGTGTGTGTGTGTGTGTGTGTGTGTGTGTGTGTGTGTGTGTGTGTGTGTGTGTGTGTGTGTGTGTGTGTGTGTGTGTGTGTGTGTGTGTGCATGAGCCACTTCTTGTTTTTGGTAGAGCAATAAGGAAACTCATAGTCAGGGCTTTTGTAAAGATCTCATTGTCAACCACTACATCCACACTCCTAATGGGCCAATACATTTCGAGAAGAATAGCAGGAAATAGAAAGTGGTTGTGTAAGCCTGCCAAGGCCTGCTGTCTTGCTTAAAATGTAGCTTCAGAAAATGTTGTAACCTTTCTGCTGTACCATTTATTTTTATCCACGCCTCACTAGTGGCTTGCTTGCACGCTGACACCATTTGTCAGGTGTGTCAAATATTCTCATTAGAATTTCTCACTCACATAAACATATGCCAGGAAATAGTAGCAGTAGTGGAGTGGTGAGCACTGTTTCGTCACTGCAAGGAGACTCTTATGTTGAATCAGAAAACTGACCCTGTAGCTACATCATTTTAAAAAAATCAAAATAATGCTCAAATGCATGGGCTGTTTTTTCTCTCACTATTATGAGTACACTTATATCAGTTTTCAAATGTAAGGAATATGATACTGTATATTAAATTCCTATTGCTTGTAACATTTTTAGAAAGTAATAATGACAATAACACACAGAAAATGTGTAATTTATGAATTGATCACAATAATTCATGTACCTTTTGGAAGTGCATTTACATCATTAAGTTCAGACTGATATAATTCATGTTTCTTCAGTCTTACGTTGCACAAAGCCTGCTGTACCTTTAATAAAGTGTCATATACCAAACCTTAGCCTTAGTCCGCACAGTAACCACTAACCAGAATGTGCAACTGTCCAGAAATTGCAAATGTGGTCATAAAGCAACCTTCAGCTAGCACATATACAGTTCCAGATACCTGTGACAAAATATTGTGTTCCTTTGTGGAAACACTGTGATCTGGTAGTTGTAATGTGGAAATGATAAACTGAGGTATAATATTGCTGAAATTTTACTTATTTTTCTAAAGAAATTTCAAGTTGTTCATGATGTTTTGTGAAAAGATAATTCCTTAAATGTGAACATTTTCAGAATGCATTTTTTTTTACATTAAAACAAAGAAAAAATTGGAGGTGTTATTCCACGTTGTTATTGCTACTTTTAGGTTATTATGCTCTGATTTTACTGGTCCGACCCACTTGAGATCAAATTGGGCTGAATGTGGCCCCTGAACTGACATGAGTTTGACCTGTTCTATCATGTTGAAGTTCCAATAGAGGGCATTCAAAGACCACAAATGACTGTCACAGCACTATTTTGTGATCTGATCTGCATGGGTCACATGGAATGTAACAAAGGCATCAGTTGAGGAAGTGACAGAAAATATGACAGTTCTAACAAACAAATTAAAAACAGCATTCAACTAATTTTGAGGAAAATTTGACATTTATGTAGACAAACTTGAGAAATCACCTGTAGTTCAAACAGTTTTGTGACTGACAGTGGCAGTAATATGAACTCAACATTGTAAACGCACTCATTAAGCATAAACACCACACACCTGTAGGAGCCACCCAGTCTTAAAGTGGCATTTAGGTTAAGATTTTCAGGGACTTTCCTATCAGTTGAGACTTACATCAAAAATATGAAAGCTCATTAGAGTTAGATTTTACATTGTGACTACGAAGACCTTTGTGGCTATATTTGAATACCAACTATGTACTTACTGAGACGAATGTGTGCATTTTATAGCAGGTTAGACACTTTTTTCTGGTCTCTGGAAACCACTACTGACACTCTAGTACAGTAAGATTTTTAAAGTGTATCTTTTTGTTACCACAACCTTCCTATTATGTGCGAGTGCCTGCACTTGGGTCTTTTTCCTGATAACCCCACAACAGTAGGACACACTTTTGTACCATTATGTCTGAGCTTAGACATTGTAATACTGTCTGATCAAACTAAAAATTACATCGCCCCATTATCCAGTGTACTATCACTTAAGAAACATTTGGCTCTGCAAACTGTGGTTAACAGTGGCTTGGTGGAGCTTTAAAAATGTGGCTTTTTTCAAATCCCTGAAGTAGTAGCTCAATGGTTAGCACTTTCACCTTTAAGCTAGAAGATCCCTGGCTTGCATCCCGGCCTTCTTGGGATCTTTCTGCATGGAGTTTGCATGTTTTCTCTGTGCATGTGAATGTTCTCTCTGGGTTCTCCAGCTTCCTCCAACAGTTCAAAAACATGCTCAGATTAATTGGTAAATCTAAATTGTCCATAGGTGGGAATGCAAGTGTGTTTGTTTGTCTCTATATGTAGCCCTGTGACAGACTGGTGACCTGCCCAGGGTGTCCTCTGCCTTCACTGTCAGTCAGTTGCAATAGACTCCAGCCCAGGATGGATGACAGTGCATTAAAATGCTGAATTTTATTCTAAATCACACACGTTTTCTTTTTGTTTCAAATTTGGGATAAAGACTGTGAAGGATATATAACAGACGTGTGTACTGAGAGTACAAAACAAACAAGAGAACAATTTGGAATGCAGGGCAAATAAATAGTCAGGGAAGAGTGATTAGATGCAGTTAGTGGCCGTTGCTCACACAGGTGAAAAGACCCGAATCCTCCCTGCATCACAAAGTACCGTACCTGGATCAGCCCTTAATGTCACAGCTGAAACTCTGCCCTCTGCAGGCTGACTGCAGTCTCACACCAAAATGTGTCTTAGTTAAGTTTATGAGGTCAAAACAGAGACGGCATAGTTTTAGTGAATCTAAAATTTGGCATAGATATTCTAAAATATTTTATTTCAGTATTTCTTAATTTTTGATGTGATATTTAATGACAATTTTCAATTTTTTTGCTTTATTTCTGTAATTTTCCAGTCAGTTTTTTTTTAATGTTCTCTATTTTGATGTGGAAGGGGGGAGTTCAAAATGAAGGGCCTTTGAAAGAGAGTGTCAGTGGGACGATGTTGCAATTTCTTGTGGGACTATGATACAGTTCCTGGCAAAAATAAAAGTGAAATGTGGTTAAAAGTAGTCACCTCTTCACCCCTTCAGACACTGTTTCCTTCCATTTTCAGCCACTGCTCTTTTTTTTACACTACAAACCTGCTTGGTCATGTTGAAGCACTAAAGCTACAAAGCTACGTGGTTAGGTTCAGTGAAAGGTCTTGGTTTGGGGAACAAAGCTGCTCTCAGATGCTACACATGGATGCATTTCTCTACTGTACTACTACTCTAGTAGTTCCTGAAAAGAACAAGTATTTGACAATTGTACTTGTTCTGTGCTATGAATCACTACATTTTTTACAGAGCATTTTTAAAATATTTTTTAGACTTCTCTTTTTACATATTGGACATTTTTAAAGAATTTTTCAGGTTTAGATTCTATATTTATTCTTTACTGTCTTGTTGTTGCTGAGTACCGTAACTGCATTTACCACGTCAAATTCCTTGTGTGTGCAGCTCACTTAGCAATAAAGGCTTTTCTGATTCTAATTCTGATTCTGATTATTTGTGAGACTGAGCTGCTAAAGACTAAGGCTAGCTCTGTAAAAACTCATGACAAGAGAAAATCAAAACTTACATGACTATCTTTATCGAGCTGAGCAAGATATGATGTGACTTTTCTGCATATCTTAGCTTAGAGAATTGACACTGCAGTGCGCTTTTACTTAAGTTTAATTCACTCTCTCTTTTTGAGATTCACTGTTGCCATGGGTGAATAAAGCCCAGAGGCGAGGATTCTTCAAGCTGTTTCCTTAGGGTCTACCCTAAATATAGAGAGCAGCTAAAATTTGTTTTGTTGGCTTCAAAGTCCAGTGAATCACAAGGTCTCTTTTTCCTGTTGCACCCTCTTTTTCTGCTGACCATAGCAGGTGGCCTGGAATTCACAGCTCACGCACTCACATAGTCTTTTTTGCCCTTCTCTCTCACACATGCAGATACTTAGTCTTCACACTAAAGGGAGAAATGGCAAGCAAAAGGGTGCATGCTGCTTTACCTAAGCTTCCTAGTCAAAGTGAAGAGGAACACAAAGCAGAAGAAAAGGCTTTTGAGAATTTTTTTGCAGAGCTAGAAACCGTGGACTTGCCTCTTGGAACCACCTTAAGGTAAACTCATGCAACAAAAAGACAAAATTCAATCTGCTAACCATAGCTGATGGGAGACTCATTAAGCCAATATACATAATTAATGTTGATCTTATTATTCAGATCAAGATGGCTGCCTTTACCAACAACTATGGGGGCATTTGTGCACATTGTATTTGGGCAGGCAAGCAAACATAATCAGATATTTACTCCAAGGTACTCTGTAAAACACCTTTTACTTTAACTTTTAGCCTGAAAAGCTATGAATAGCAGCAAGTGCTCACGCATCATTTGTCACATTTGACTGACTGATTTATGTGTTAATACAATTCATATACACACTACCGTTCAAAAGTTTGAGGTCACTTACAAATGTCTTTATTTTGGAAAGAAAAGCAGTTTTTTTCAATGAAGACAGCATTAAATGAATGATAAATCCAGTGTAGACATTGTTAATGTGCTAAATGACTATTCTAGCTGGAAATGGCTGATTTTTAATGGAATATCTCCATAGGGTTACAGAGGAACATTTCCAGCAACCATCACACCTGTGTTCTAATGCTACATTGTGTTAGCTAATGGTGCTTAAAGGCTAACTGATGATTAGAAAACTCTTGTGCAGTTATGTTAGCACATGGATAAAACTGTGAGTTTTTATGGAAAACATGAAATTGTCTTTAAAATTGATCGGTTCCATACAAGTAAGCAATATTGAATATTGGAGCATTTTGGTAGAATTTAGACTTGGTCATTTTTCTTGTAAACAATAAACAAAAAATATAATTTGCATTTGTTTGTGTCTGTATAATGCAGCCACAGCTTTTGAAAAGCAAAAAAGATTTTTTTAAAAATATATTTCTTTTGTCTATTGTTTACAATAAATATGATCCAATACTCAAAATTTCTTATTTTTATGGAACCGATTGATTTGAAGTTTTTAATGGCTTTTTTAGGATCTGTTGAACCTAGTAACATTTTTTGAAAATGGCACACACGCAGAAATCCCACTCAAAAAGACAAACAAATAAAATGTGTGTGTCATTTCAAGTGGGATTTGGGCTATTTTATGTGCCAACTCCACTATAATGTACAGGATATGTGGAAACGCAGCTGCTGTCACTGAGGCGAGTATAAGTGAAGGGCGCCCCCCACAGATCAGGCCTCATACTGACCTGCACTCCGCTGCAGTGAAAGCCGTATATACACATAACAATCATGGCGGAGAATGAAACCTTGGAGTGTATAACGGAGCACGAGCGGATTTTGCAGGAAATTGAGAGCACCGACACGGCGTGTGTCGGTCCTACTCTCCGGTAAGAATACAGGGCTTCTTACAGAGCCTTGACCAATTATTATGTCCCCGTGTTAGGTTAGGTGTCCTTCATTATCAGACCTTTTGTTTGAGAGCTAGCTTAGCTGCACTAGCCACCGGCAGGCTAACGTTAGCAAGTTTAGCCAACAGGCTATTTGGTGTTGAAATGAGAATGAGGCTAGCTGGCTTGTTAGCGAGCAGGCTAACATCGACCACTGTGTGAGTCAATTTGATGCTGCGTTACTAAAATAGGATTTTTGTGAAATTTTCAGCGTATTGTGTAATGATGGACGACTGGTGACCTGTCAAAATGTAAACATCATTTGTGGGTGTGGCTGTGTGACTTAACATCTTGTTAATGTTATGTAGCTGGTCTTAGCTAACGTTTAATGGGTAACATTTTAGGCTATACATTTACCAGAATTAAGAACAGCAGTGCTTCTGACATTCCGTCGTACCATGGTGGGATGGCTCTCTTTTACCCCTGCTGTGGTGGCAGTGAAGTGAGGTGCGGAATTCCTCAAGCTAACGTTCTCCATCACACCGCATTGCTTATTTTAGCTAATTAGCTACCATGGTAGCTTCTAAGGCCAAAGTAAATGACATCAGTGTGACAAGCTATTAATTTACTGCCTTGAGCTTCAGCTGAATCCCTCCACCTCTCACAAACATTTGCCGGGCCAACACGCCTGCAGGCCGTGGATTTTTGTCAGCATTCATTAGTGATGTTATCATCACATGGGATCCTTACAACAGCTTACCTGGTCAGTGTAGCTGAGGTGTTGACAAATGACTGTGTTGCTTGCTTGGCTTTAATTCTAGCTGTTTTGCTAAAGTGCACACAGCTCCTCTGGGTGCGGACTATGACATGCCCAGATGAAAAGAGGAAATCATAAACGTGGGTTGGTGTGAGTGACTGACTAACTTTTCTTTGCACAGTGAGAGCAACTAGTCAGTATATCAGGCCCTAGAACCATTTAGCCTATTCTGTAAGTTTTAAGTAGTTTATCTGTGTTGAGTAGTGTTTGTTTTTTTACACAATTTTACTTTGAACAGGAAGACACAGTAGTAAAATTACATGAACAAGGATTCTATATTTGTCCGTAGAGCATCTTATTTTACTCTTTTAGAAGTACTTTTTGGTCACACACCTGTCTGAGCACACTGTAGCCACAAAACAGCATCTAACAGCCTGCACTGTGAGATGTTTAGGAAAGGATTACGATAAGTTTCCTGCCTGTACCAAGGTGGAAGGTGTGACCAACTGAGAAAGCTGGTTGCAGCAGTGCTACCAGTGGAAAATTAGTTTGGAGCCTTGCATCAGGAAAATTGGATGTAATGAGGTAAGCGTACATCTGTCTGAGAACTTAAGGACAGTATGCACAGTATGGTAGTGACCCTTCAATCACATCTTAGACCTGCCTGAAAACCTACCCAGGTTTATTGTCAGTTTTACTCTAAACAGGACCATAATTCACGAGTTGAACGTCATGCTGTATTAAAAGGGGATGTGACACTGGTGACTACGGTCATAAACTCATTAGGAAAATATTTACTGAGGTAACAGATGGAAGGAGAAGTCAGGTAATTTTCTCTTAGCTCCCTTTCAGTCATGTACTCCATTAATCTAAAAGAAACTAAATGTGTTGTCTTCATGTCTGAATGCACACCGTGGGCACCATTTCTGCATCACTGTCAACATTTTGCTAATCTGAACTGACCCTCATTAATGAGTACATGCACACAAGCAATGGTACTAGGAGCTTTGTGAAGTGATACAGGAAATTATTTTTTCACATTTCATTCCCAATAATCGTCCAAAAACGTCACAGGCACTTAATGAAAATGGACACTTACAGCTTAGAATGACATTCATCAATAAAGAATGTACGCAGTGTTTTTTTTCTACCACAAAATGTTAACAGGAGATGCTGTTTAGGACTGTTTCCTCTGATTTAGTTGAATACCTGCAGCGTCAGACAGCGGTAGGATCCATATCTGCATCTCAAAAGAGAGAATAGTTACATTTGCGCAAATAGAACATTTACAGTGGTGGCAACTTCTTTAAGATTAGAAATTATGATTATGAAAATGAGAGAGCATGGAGAGCAGATCAGGTCGAGCCAGTCGATGCAGGATATGCTGTGTAGACCGACTTATCTTCACATCAGATGGGTCTCACACAGTCACAGTTTAGTTTCCAGCTGTTTAGAATTATTTCCTTGTAGTTTATTACAGACCAGGAGCATCAGGCAGTGGTAGGATCCATCAATGTCTCCAGACACAGAGCATGTAACATAAAACAACAGCAGTAATTTAATTAATTAATTTTAATTCTGCATTTTTTTAAGGGTCAAGATCGAATTACAAGCCACACTGTGTAATTGACTTTATCTGAGACCGTCCTCACACAGTCACAGTTTATCAAATGATTTAAGGTAAATCATTTGTTACATCGTGGCCATCCTCAGGTTGAGTGGTGAACTTTCGGTTTCACTAATTAAGAAATCAAAAATTAAATCAGAAAAGCACTGGGCTGTTTGGGATAGTTTGATGAGCTGCTATTAGAGTTTAATCTGTTATTGTCTAATCTTGCATGAATATGGAGTGCGTACTGCGGGCCTCTCTGCCACTGTGAGGGTATCTCTGGATGAAGCTGTGAGGAAAAAGTGTCCCATGTCTAGAAAGCCATCACTTTAATGGACTGATAAAGCCAGTAATGTTCCATATCTAACATCTGAAAGGGACGATAGATGTCTGTAAGAGGAGACGCCCCCTGTTGGCTGTTAGAAAGAATGCAAGTTGTAAGCACTTCCGAGGAAGCTTCGCTTTTATGTTAACATGATGTTGACATTGGCTTTAGAAAAGGGCTGTTGTGTTTCCTGATTTTGTCAGCACAGGTCACCTCTATGTGTTGCAGCAGATGGCTGAGCTGGTTATTCAGCTTTACAAATTTTGCTTTTTTCAGATCACTGAAGTTGTGACTACTCTTTGCCACAATGTCTTTGGTTTGTCTTGTTGTGTATATTTTACTCTCTGTGCAGTGCTCATTTTTACTTTTTCAACTGTTTTTTGCTGCTTGTTGTGCAATTGAGGAGTGATGCAAATCCTGAACACTTATTTTTTTTATAAATCATTGACACAATGCTTTTCATGATAATTACCCAGATTATTTTAGCACCCAGCTGTTTTTCTTTACATTTTATTGATTGAGTAAAATTTGAAAACATGAATAATCACTACTGAAAGTAATACAGTGATGCAGCCTTTATTTTTATTATTCTTTCAGATATTACCATATACTTGTGACCTTGCAACTGAGCTACGTAAGGTTGCATGTTTGCGTAGATGGAGCAGCTCATTTGCTTAACAAATTGTCGGAGCGTCGTCACTGCAAAGCTCCACAGAGGATGTCTGATGTACTTTGGCATATGGCCTCAAATGCCTGCAGTGAGAGTAGGAAACGTGGGATTCCAAATTTGAAAAATGCTGGCGGGCTGGAAAAGATTTGAGAATATGTAAAATAAAATGGAATTAACCAAGACTTCAAAGTGCAACTATTGGGCTGAAGTTGTATTAATTTTCTGTTAGATATTTAAATTAATATTTCTGTAATAGATTTCTGTCAGGGCTCTCTTTTAAAACTGTTCTTGTATGCATTATTAAACCATTGCATATTTATTAATATAATCAATAATGGAATGACTTTTTTTCGACAATTGTTTTTGGGAAAATAATAAAAGTATGAATTTAATATTTTAGAGGAGGTCGGTTCTGAAGGTAGGAATCTCTTACAGTGGCATTATGTTAACCTTAATTGGCTTACGATGTGAGAAGCTCTGAAGTTGAATTGTGTTAATTTAGTGATAACAATTTATGTCCAAAATATCATAAATCAACTTCACTGTGATATTTATGTCCATTTTTCTACCTCATAACTCCAGCACCAGAAGGAGTGATTGTGATCGTATTTCACATTTGGTGACACCAATCATGGAGACGGATATAAACTGCAACTTCACTGTTTGGCGGAGGTCTACGGCTGCAAGTTGGTAGTTTGAGGCCCCATCCACACGAAGACAAAACACTTAACAGTTTCAAAAACGATCGCCATAAAGACGAAGGCGTCTCAGAAAATGTGTGCGTCTACATGAATGCACTCGATACGCATAGAAACGCTGTAAAACACATTCCAGACCTCTAGGGGCGCTGTAACGATATGACGGAAACACGCGCAAACAGAAGAAAAAACAGTGGGCATGCGCACTTGCGGCAAAAGTTGGAAACAGAGACCAAGCCGGCAAGTAAATAAAGTGCCGTAATGTGTCCTCGATAATTGTTTGTTCAACTCAGTGGTGATTGAGGAGGAGATTTTGCTGCAACAGGGATAGTAGGGTCACTAGCTTCGTTGCCGCGTGTGGCGCATGCATGTCAATGAAGATACAAAACTATGATGCAAGCGTATCTGAAAAGTAGCGGATAGTCAGTAAACACGGAGCTACGTATACGGCGTTTCAAAATTTTTCCACTCTGGAACCTGGTTTCAAAAATGATCGTTTACAGACCCCCAAAAAGCTGTCTTCGTGTCGATGATACGCATATTCGGCAAGAAACTTATGCGTTTAGACCTTGTTTTGTCTTCGTGTGGATGGGGTCTAAGTGTACCTGTTTTAAGAGGAGAAACTAGGCCAAGATTGATAGTCTATGAATTATTGTTTTTCTATTTAGCTGTCTGCTGCAGAGTTTCTTCCTCATCCGCTGACAGTTACATTGTGCAATAAGGATTTCACAGTGAGAGTAGACTGAAGTCCAAATTCCATGACACACCTCTGAAACAGTTACAGTAAACTCACACCATAAATACATGGGGAAGATGAAGACAGATCGGGTTGAAATACTTAAATATTGTGTGTCTGTATTTCTCTTTCATTTTTTTATTTTTTTAACTTTGGTTTCAAAAGTTGTCTTTACCAGTTTTGTCATTGTGCACCTCTACAGTGGATTTAATAGTTAATAATAACAAATTTTATTTATATAGCGCTTTTCTAGGCACTCAAAGACACTTTTTAGGTAAAAATCAAATACCAAAACGAACAAATAGAATACAGAGCAAGTATAAAAGCATAAATCTATGAAAATGAATTTGAATTCATTTTAGTTTTTGATCAAAAAAAATGTACTTATCCTTCATCAGACAATGAATTTCCTAGCCACTGTAGCTACCAGCAGAGGTTAATCTAGCTCTGATGGTGTGGACTGAAGCTCTGCTAAAAGGATCTGAAAAGGCTCCTGTAGAAAAATACTTTCAAAGCAATCACAGTCTCTATAGAATAGAATATTTTGAAACTAAATGGTGACAGACAACTATTTGAGATTCTGTCAAATCATTCTAGGAATTTCCAGTAGAATTCATGACTGATTAACAGTTTGTGGAATGTTGGAACCATCACCTAATGTTGTTTATAGTATTAGTGTGTGCAATGAATGGCCACTGACCAGCCCTACTGAAAGCTGCTTCTCGTATTGTTGCAGTGGAACATCTTGGTGCTAATTCTTTTAATATATTCTACAGTGGTATGTAAATGTTTGGGCACCCAAAATGATTTGAGCTCTCACATAACTTTTATCAAAGTCTTGATATTAACAAATTTTCCTGGTATATAGCTTGTTCACTGTCATTGCTAGTAAAGACTAGATGATGTAAATTTCAATAAAATTCTATCTGTAAACACTTTAAATACTCAAACTTTGATCCAACAATAAAGCCGCCATGCTCACCTCTAGGCAGCTGTCTAGCACTCAAAAAAATAAACTAACCTGAAGCAGATGAAGCAACCAAAGGCTGTGAGAAGATAGCAAAGCTACTGTCAATAAAAAATGGCAAACAGCAATGATGGAGCTCAAGTCTGAAGCCTGAAAGGTGGAAGGCACATATAGAATGTGGTGTAATTCATCAGCAGGCTCTCGATAGATGAGCAGTAGAAGGTCAGCCGCAGTTTGATGTCCAGGTGGTTCTTCAGGAAATGTAGTTGCTGCTGGGCCTTCCTGGTGACCGCTGAGATGTTGTCTGTCCAGGAGAGGTCTGCAGAGAAACCTGAAGGTGTGGAAATTTTCCACAAACTCACCGTTGATGTAAAGGGGTGCGAGGTCTACTCTGTGCCTCCTGAAGTCCAGAATGATCTCCTTTGCTTTTGTGGTGTTCAGTGCCCAGTTGTTTACAGAGCACTGTGCCCACAACTTCAGGACCTCCTCTCTGTAGGCTGATTCGTCAACCCTTGAGATTAGACCAACCACTGTGGTGTTGTCGGCAAATTTGACGATGATGTTGCCTTTGTGGGCTGGCCTGCAGTGTAGCGATAGGACAGGAAGGGACTCAGCACGAGCCCTGTGGGCACCCAGTGGTCAGTGTGCGGGCTAAATCTCACAGTCTGAGGCTGGTTGGTAGGAAAGTTGGTTGAATACTGAGCTATAGTCCTCAAACAGCATCCTCCCATAGCTGTGCTGAGGCTCCAGGTGGCTGAGTCCAGAGTGGAGAGCTGTGGCAATGATGTCCTCTGGATCGGTTAGCCTAATATGCAAATTGGTGGCAGCTGAAGGTGGAGGACAAACAACCCTCTCTGTGATGAAGAACCAGCCTCTCAATGCGTTTCATCACTATACGTAGGTGTGAGGGCAACAGGGCAGTAATCATTGCGCCTGAGAGGAGGTGACTTCTTTGGCACTGGAAAGATTGTGGCAGATTGTGGGCAGTGGGAGATGACTGCTGGGTCCAGGGACAGATTGAAAATCCTGTTGAAGATGGTTGTGAGCTGGTGGGCACACACTCTGAGCACCCAGCCAGGGGCTCCATCTGGACCGGCAGCCTTCCTAGGGTTCACTGACAGGAGCAGTCTCCTAACGTCATGCTCCTCAGTGGTGAATGGAGAGTTTTTGGGGTGGGACAGGGGGTGAACATTAGGATCAGTTCCAAAAGTTACACAAGAATTCACGAGACGAATACTGTTCGCGCGACATCGTCCGACCGGGGGGATATTTGAATATTTGAATCTCAAAATAATTATTAGGATACCACTGTCATGACTGAAAATCCGGATACTGGGATATTCAGGTCCAACCGTACCTTCACTCACTACCTTGTTCCTCTCATGAAAGTCGCTTGAGCCGGATATATTGTGCCGGTTACCAATGTCCAGAAGATCCTGGTGAGTGTAAAAGGTGTTTACCAACTCCAACATACAAAACAAGCAAGGAAAAAATACACCAGAGAGAGCACCGAAAGGGAGAGCTGTAAGCCGTGAGATGCTGCAACTGTGTGCGCTGACATCTTGTTGGATTTAAGTCACACTGGCTGTACCATGCAGATTCAGGAAGACATTCAAGGATTCAGAAACTTTCCTGTAATCCTTTGGGTCCTGTGGCTCAGGCTTAATCCAGCGCATCTCACTCTTGATCAGATTGGGATGTTGGCAACGTCATGAAGAGTTGCAGTAGTTCCAGGCTTCTTCTGTTTCACAGTTACTAAGGCCACTGTGTGTGTGGGAACACTTAATGCCTTAAAATACATGGATTTCTACCCGTGCCCCAATCCATGCCTCATCTTAATTTATTCACAGAGATCTACAGAGTTCCTTTCGTTGGTGTTTATCCTGAAATGCAATGTGAATTCTGGGACCGTAAGTGTGCAGGTGTTGCCTGGAAAATCCAGACTGACTTTATTTATGTATTAATATAAATACAAATAAAGGCAGTCTGGCATTGCGATGATAGGAGACGATTTCAAAAAGGAGGGGCTAACGAATGCAGCTTGAACGAGAAAGAACCATTCAGCGTAACACGGATGTGACGCACAAACAAATCGACCTTGAAGTCCATGTAGTCCAAACAACAATGGCATGCAGCCGAGAAAGCGCCGCGGTGAATGATTACTGCCGTTTTTGTCACAAAAATCTGCGAATACATGGGGTACTCTCAAGTACAACACTTATTTTTGAAAAGGCTACGCAACAAAAGACTCCTTCCGAACGATTAGCGGTGTTAGGAATAACTTTAAATCGGAGCCAAACCAAGTCGGTGCGTATGTGTAAAAGTTGCTTAAATTTACTCACACATTTGGAACGGGATTTTCCTCTGTACAAACAATGGCAAGAAGGCGAAAGTAACGAGCCATCCACTTGCCTCCTCATCGTCGGAAACGTCAAGTGAAAAGAGGCAACGACTAACGCCATCCAAAACGCCAAGAGACCACAAAAAGATTCGCTTTGGCCCCCCTCCTCTCTCTCTCTGTCTTCTTCTTGTTTTACGGCAGTGGCCCTCCTCCTCCGGCATCATCATTATGGGTAATCCAGGCGCTGAAGATGACGCAGCATTAACTCCCGCCTCCCGTGCTATGATTGGTCGTACCAAACTGGACCGGGAGGGAAACGCGATTCAATTCACACAATGCCAAACTGACTCTCCTGTATCTCCTAACATGGAGATAGGAGATTACATGGAGATTCAGTTTGGATTTTCCAAGCTAGTGCAGGTGACTTTCTAGATCAGTGGATGTGGTGAAAAAATTAAGGGAAATATTTCTAAACTCCTTCAATCAACCACTACCTAATTTTATACCTTAATTGAGTCATGACATACACATTTCACATTTGTGGTGCAATGCAGTTTAATATGTAAGCTTAGGGCAAACTTATGAACGTGTGTGTCAAATTTCGGATTGATACATACTTCAGTGTTTAAACATAAACAATTGCAAATTTCTGAAGTTTGCCAATTTTGATTTTAAAAAATGATTGGCTTTTATAATTGAAATGGATTGTACTATTGAAAGTTCACACACAATGCAAGGTCCACAAAGTCTGTTTCAAAGTCTGATCAGATTCGCGTCTGGGTCCTGGTTCTGCACTTTATATCTAGGCTGAAAAATAGATTAGAAGTGTCAAAATTTGACATATTGAGAGCAAACACCCAATGGAGCGAAGATGCAGAGGAATTGAAAGATTAAAAAGATTCAATTTTGACTCCGGGCCAAGCCGTTTCACTGTTTGAACCCTTAATGAGAACAAAAACAATGGGGTTCCTGCAGCTTCGCCGCTTGGACCCCTAATTAAAGCAAACAAGATGCATCTGACCACAGTTTGGAGCCACAACAAAGGTTTCAAATAATGTTGTAAATGGGATATTAGTTGTAGATTTTAACTTGCAAAATTTTGTAATAACATTTTTTGTCTCAAAATATTTTTAATTTACTTTCACAATAAAGCTGTTCTCTAAACATCAGAATCTAGCTTTGCTCTCTATGCGCTGCTATCATCACACTTGATATTAACTGAGGATTTTTGCCTGAAGTGTAATGTCCTGAGTTAGTTTAAGGATGTGTACTGTGCAGTTTCTTTTATATATACACCACTGTTCAAAAATTTGGGGTAACACTGGCAATTTCATGTTTTCCATGAAAACTCACACATTTATCCATGTGTTAACATAACTGCACAAGGGTTTTCTGATCATCAATGAGCCTTTCAACACCATTAGCTAACACAATGTAGCATTAGAACACAGGAGTGGTGGTTGCTGGAAATGTTCCTCTGTACCCCTATGGAGATATTCCATTAAAAATCAGCCATTTCCAGCTAGAATAGTCATTTAGCACATTAACAATGTCTAGACTGGATTTATCATTAATTTAATGTTATCTTCATTGAAAAAAAACTGCTTTTCTTTCAAAAATAAAGACATTTTTAAGTGACCCCAAACTTTTGAACAGTAGTTTATATATGTAGCCTATATATGATCCAAAAATAGGTTTTGTCTTGGTTTTGTTTAACTCCAATTGACATTATGTATAAATAAATGCTGAAGAGTTCAAGTGGGCACAAAAGACCCTTGTCCATTTTAATGAACTGTTTAGTTTCTGAATGTAGCAGTTTACCTCGGTGTCACTAGATGGAGTGGTTGCTCCATATAAAATGAATGCTCACCTCAGTCATGTTGGCCATGGGCTTAGAACTTTTTTTCAATCTAGGGTTCTCATTTTTATCTTTTAATAATTCATATATTCAAAGTACATTAAACTTCAAAGGTATCCCATTGTCATCTTGCATTGTTACTGTTAAATCAGTTCTATTGCTTTGGAATGATCTGTTGTAGCCATCTTTATGCCCTTGAAGTTGCCTCGTCATCCCTTTACATTGTAAGCTTGTTGGTGAGTTCATTTTGCACAAATTAAGTCACTGTCTGCTCAGGCATGCATGTACAGTATCTGCTTGTATGCATTTTGTGTCCAACACCCTGCATCACTTGATTTTAGTCTCTCAGTTATACTTAGGTTTCTCATAAAGCCACTGCTACCTGCTTTGTACAGCAGATACATTCATATTCTTAAACATACATACAGCATGTATCACAACTAATTACTCCCCTAAGTAACAGTGAAATGTTTACTTTAGTTACTAAAAATTAAAAAAAAAGTATAATCTAATGTTGAAATGTGGGCTAGTTTATTTTATGTATGTACGTAAGACACAGGTCAAATAGGCTTTAAGAGCCCCAGAGTACAATCTAAGTGGATGTATTCTGCTAGAAATGTATTTAATCTGAATATCAGTATTTAACTTTTGTTCTTGCTTTTTTCCTCAATTCATATCACCGGGAACTTCTGCTGCAATGAGAAAATGGTTAAATGATTTCAGTCAACAACAACAAAATCAGTGCTTTCTATAGTGATATCAAATGCCATTCCACTGGCTCGAGGTGTATCAGGTCCTCTAGACCTGTAAATTACAGATAACAGTAGCAGTCCATTCTTAGCCTAGCTTAGCTAGACTTTGTATTCCCGTTATAAGGGATATACGGGAATACGGTCTAGCCCTCCTCCATTGACACATTTTGACAGGTTGTCAAGCTCCGAGCAGATCAGATCGAACCAATCAGAGCACCAGAGGCGGGAGTTAATGATGCGTCATTTTCAGGGCCGAGATTACCCATCTAACACCTGTGCACCTCCCGCATACAAACGAAATGGCGACCGCAACAGAGCGAGGTTTCTCTCGTGCGCTTTCCTCTGTTTTGCACGGGCTGAATTTGTCCTTAAAACTGGTCGCCATAACTGTTTGGACTACTTCTTCTTCTTCTTCTTTTAATGCAGGCTGTACGATAGAATGCGTAATGCTGCCCTCCACTGTTGAAAGGGAGAGCTTAGATTTTCCTCAGGACCCCTGTACGGCGAAGGAAGCTGTTAAAACTACAAAATATCATGGCGGAAAGGCAGTTGTTAGGTCGCTTAGTGATTGCGTCACACATGCGTTAAGCTGATTGGCTCTCTCCAATTCAAGCTGTGATCGGTAGTACCGCCTCTGGGCTAGATTTGGTTCAATGGAGCAGTTCCAGACTGACTTTATGTGTATTTGTAATACACAATATAAAGGCTGTCTGGTCCCCAGGCAAGTCCATTCTCACTTTAGCCATTTCTGGATTAAAACAAAACCATGCTTAAATAGCATACTTCACTAACTACTCCGCCAAGGAATACGGCAGAGTTATGTGAGGATCGACGTACATTTTTCTGTTTGTCTGTCTGTGTGCAGCATTGCTCAAAAACTAATGGATTTAAGTAAAATTTTCAGGGAAGGTCAAGAATGGCACAAGGACCACCTGATTAGATTTTGACAGTGATGCGGCTTATAGTCTGGATACACGGATTTGTTAAAATTTCTGTATCATTCCATGGTGTCACAGTGTCTCTGTATCTATGACAACAAGTGAACACTACATCAGCTGTCTGCTGACGATCACATGATTGAGATCCTACTACAAATCCACCGCTACGGACTTATCGGGACTTATCAATCAAAAATCATACAACTGAGCAGCCTTGGTGGAGTCCTGCGCTCTCTGAGTGCTTTTCCTGTTGCATGTGTAATACCTATGTGGAAAAAAAGTTGTAGGCCAGACTAGGGTCAATGCTAATATTGCATATATATAAAATACACACCTTTTGCACACTTTATGGACACTCGGTCTATTGACATGCCTTAAGAGCAACTTGCAGATTGACAGCTCCATTAATATCAGTTTAATTTAAATTGCACCTGTTCATATTCACAATTCACATACATGTAAGTTTTCTCAGGGCACTTCACATAGTAGCAGAGGGAAACAGGCAAACATAACAGAACATAACTATACACTGAGGAGGTTGGTAAGCCCAATAACTACAGATTAGAAACGTTACAGACAAGCAGAGACCACAAAACATGCAAAGTTAGTGACCTGTTCTCTATCCCACTAGTCTCAGACAAAGACAAGGAAAAATTACAGCTATCGGCAATAAATTTGTTTGTGGTGTGAAGAGAAACACAAGAGAACAGAACAGGTGTCTGGTGAGTGACAGTATTCAATAACAAGCTAATGTTGTGTTCACATCACACTTCAGTACAGTATACTATCATGTATCAGTATTTACCAGATCTAATAATGGGTGTTACAATTAGAGAAACACGTGCAGGTATCAGTCATATCGAAAACAAAAACAACACTTTGTTTTACGGGGCAGAAACAGATAGAGCTGACTAATAACTGCTCAGACCTACTTTTTACTTTTGCACAGTGTGCTGAGACAAAAATGACTGTGCAGTGTAATATGATGCATTGTGAAATAAAAAGCATTAAAAGAGTGCTGCTCAGAATGTCTGCTGTTATGTCTTTCCTGGCCTGGCTTCAACAGGCACTGATGGCCATGTGTACATATGTATGAGTGATTTTGTGCGTGCGTGTGTGTGTGGGAGTGTGTGTTTTGGATAACTCGTAGTAACGTTAATGTACAAATAAGTGAGCACATCACCACAGTACTGTTGGTTTTCTGTTTATTTGCAGTGCATTTGTTCAGCATACTCGTGCACCTTTGATTACGGTATTTAATTCTAAAAGGTAAACCTTCATATATGCTTCATATATTTCATAATTATTGCTTGTTAAATGAAATATCTAAACCTTTTTTTGTTGGTTTTGGCTTTTTTATGATTATGGCTTATATCTCATGACAATGAGAGATGAGCATTTCAGATGATTTGAAAGAAATGATTCACATTACTAGAAAATCAGGCTTCTGAAGAGTATGTTCATACACACACACACACACACACACACACACACACACACACACACACACACACACACACACACACTTGGGGTGTGTATCATGTTGTTTTCTAGAGTTTAGATCAGGTGATTGGCTGGCCTATCAAGCACAGTAATATCATAGTCAGAAAACCATTTGGTCATAGTTTTTTCTCTGTGGGTAGGTGTTCAGTCCTGCTGGAAAAGGAAATCAGCATCTCCATAAAGCTTGCCGGCAGATGGAAGCACAAAGGTCTCTACAATCTCCTGGTAGATGATTGAGTTGCTAAATTCAGTGGACCAACACCAGAAGATGATATGACACCCCAAACCATCACAGACTTCAAATATCTTAGATTCAGAGCCTCTCTACTACTCCAGACTCTAGCACCTTGATTTCCAAATAAAATGCAAAATGTACTTTTATTTGTAAAGAGGACTTTGCACCACTGAGCAACAGTCCCGTTCTTTTTCTTCTTAGCCCAGGTAAGACGCTCCTGATGTCTGTTTCAGGACTGGTGTAATATTATATGTGACAGTTGAAGCTTCTTTTCTTTAGACATCTGTGTTTGGTGGCTCTGGATGCACTGACACCCGCCTCAGTCAATATCTATTGAAGCTTTCTCGATCTTTGATTAACCTTTTTTTTGATAGTCCTCTCAAGGCTGTCGTCATCACTGATCCTTGGTTTTCCTACCATACTTTTCACTTCCAGTTAACTTTTCAGTCAACAGTGTTTAGTGCAATTGCAAGTGTACTTATTTCCAGAGATGGATGAAAATGCTTGAAACATTTTAGGTGTAATGAGTCTAGAATATAATACATTTTCCTTTTCTTGAGACGCAGGACTACATACTGTACAGTTGGGGTGACTTTTGCTAGAAATTGTCTGCACATTGAAGGGGTTCATCTCCTGCACTGTATGTTAGCAGTGTTACTGAACCTGAGCTATCACAGACGATTAACTCAAACCAGCAGCCTTAATATTGCTGTGAATTCTGGAGGTATCACAAATACTTCACGTACATGCAGTGCCTTTGGGATATGTACTAGTGATGTATTAATCAGATCATCCAGATAATACTATCCTTGACCTTTTCTGTTATTAGTGTGATACCATCAGACCTTTTGGGGATCAGTATTTTCTCCCCAATATGTTCAACTTTAAACTTAAGATTTACTGTCAAACATTTATGCATTGTCCCATTGAAGTCTAAAACTTAATTTCTTATCATGTCTCGTTTTGTTCCTTTAATGCAAGTGGCACTGTTGTACTTGATAAGACCTATGGACACTGTCATTTTAATTGTCATTTTATAATGTGTCTTTTTTGAAAGGTATGTACGGGCAGGCAGAGGGTAAAAGAGGAAATGAGGTTGGAACATAAAAGAAACAATAAAATGTTTCTAGACTGTACTTCATTATATTTTAACTTTATGTTTTCACTACATCAGTATTTGTTAAATACTTTCAAATCAGACAAAGCCATCTCTTCAACAATAGCAGTATTTGGCCGCCATGTTAAGCAGTTATGTTGTCTTGGTGGAGTGGTTGCATGTTTGTAATGTATTAAAAATGTTGCTCGCTTTTAAGCATTTACTAGAGGGATGCTAGAGAAAAAAGTGGCGTGGACAAGTTATGCTGTAATGTCACTTTCAGATTGGTCACTTTCACTCTTTGTATTATAAATACTTTTAACAACTGAGACCCAAAGCTGTATTATTAGCAAAGTTCAAAGATAAAGCTGTAAACACAACAACATTTTTGTGGTTGTCTTATTTTCATGCCCAGCAAACACAGAAGAACATTATTGTTCATGTGATCATGTGTATGTTCACCTGATTAATATCAATCCCAGACTGACTCGCATTTCTGGTGGGACTGAAAACTCAAAGAAATTAGCTAAAAATTCAGAGGAACTGCAGAGTTAGCAATAGTTTGCTATGTGTTTTGTCACTATTGTTTGTATAACATTTGTATTCCTATAAATATTTGAGCCTAATAAATAGTCAGAGCTGAGAAAAAACATTTTTATGAGTGTCCTACATTGGAATAAAGATTATTATTATTATTATCATTGTGTATCCAGCAGTAATCTGATGCAAAAAGATGGTGTGTCAGCTTTTCATTTCTCAGTGCAGCTTTGGTCATTAACTACCAACAGGCTGCAGAGTGACATGAGAAGAAACATTTTTGATTCTAAATGTTTTTTTTCCATCATTATTCTTCTTATCTTCACTCATTTTCTTTTGCTTCGTCAACTCTTCCATTTCATCACCTCTTTTGTCTTTCACAGGTCTATTTATGATGACCAGCCCAATGCCCACAAGCGCTTCATGGAGAAGCTGGATGCCAGGATAAGGAATCATGACCGTGAGATTGAAAAGATGTGTAATTTCCACCACCAAGGCTTTGTGGATGCCATCACAGAGCTCCTCAAAGTCCGTGCTGATGCAGAGAAGCTGATGGTAAGAGACATTACTGCAGAGAGGGCCTTAAGGCGAAAAAAGCGACAGCAGGACAGTTCTCAAAGGTTGTGTCTACAGATACGGACCCGTACCCGTAGCCTGTGGCCTACGGATATGGCACTTTCCCTTATCATAAATATTAATGAGACGTACATGAATATTAATGAGCCGACTGATGAACGCGCTTTGTGATTGGCTGGTAATCCGACGTACATAAATATTAATGAGCCAGTTTGGTAATCCGAGTGATGAAGGCGCTTCCGTGATTCGAGGTGAATCTGCGTGCCGAGCCTGTCATGTCAGTCATCTGCTGTTCTCTTTTCTATCATGCATAATGTCTTATAAATATCATTATCTGACTTTTTCACGGACAGCGATTTGGGGGTTGAAATCAGCACTACTATTAAAAATAGCAAAACTTTTTATTCACGTGACCCTGTTCTAATAAAGCGCAAACAAAACAAATGGCAGAACTAACAGCCAGCAAACTACAAGTATTTTTTTACCTTCAAAAGTAGCGACAGACTATTACATATTAACAACCTAAACAAAACCCTGACGTATTTTCTACGTCTGTCAACACAGACACTGCACGTCAGTCACTTTAATGTTAGCGGACTCTGTTGAATGGCTAATTTACATCACAACAAACAAATCTCACAATATCACAGTAAATCGAGTTTGTGTTTTTTTTTAATTCATTCCGAATTAAAGAGCTGCTCCTCACCATTCACGAGTGTTTGTTTCATATTCGACATCCTTAACTTTATCTTGTAAATTAGCGTCCGAAATTAAATGGGAACATTTGCAATGGAGTTCGTCAGCCGCTTCCACCACTGAACGCGGTAAACTAATGAATAGGAACTGGACTTCAAACAATTTATACACGGCGTCTAAAAGCGTAAAAACTGCAATGTCTAAAGTGTGAGAGGAGACGGTGTATTTTTGGTTAAATTATACAATGTTCCCCGTCAAAGTCATTCATATAAACTGCCTGTAATGTGCAGCAAATAGTAGTTAACCGGCGCCAGCTCTTCAGTGACCTTAACGGGTCCGTACCTCTAGTACAGATGCTACAGGTACGGGTCCGTACCTGTAGCATCAACCACAAAACGCACTGGCTGCATGAGCACTAGAATTACCAATTAACCAAATTAGATATGGTTTTCTGTCAGAGAAGATAAGGCCTTTTCCTTAATATTGTCTTCACCTTCAAAAGCTTCCACCACCATCATGAACATGTGTAAAAACATATGCAAGGAACCAATCTGACATTTTTAGGTCTGCATTGGGTGTTTATGTAGTCACTGCTGGCCTGATGAGCAGTTATACTGTAATGTCAGCTACAGTCCTCAGTCTTGTTGCAGATCTTTATCTTGCCTGTTAGTGTCAGTGTTTGGTCTGAAAAAGAGCTTCTCAAAATCTTGTAGTCACAATCTAATGGGTGGGATATACTACAGTAAGCATCTCTTCTGACTAATCTACTTGAAGAAACACCGTTAGAACTAAATCACTTTGGAGGCATCTCTGTGGAGGTAGCTCATCTCTGAAATTTTACAAGATCCAGCAGCAATTCTGGTCCAATCATGACTGAACAGGTTCCTGTGAAGGTTCATTGTCCAACACCTGTCATCCCAATTCAGGAGAAGCTTTTTGAGGGAGAAGGGAACATTAACAATAATTCCAATTGCTTTGAGTTACCTCTTCTAGATACAGCTCCCCAGGGTCTTTCTCTGTACTGGAACAAGGTAGCTAATGATCATAGGCACTGCTAGGTTCTACTGCCTGCTGCCTGACTGCTGTAGTATTTTGTTTTAGATGGCAGTCTTGGTTCAGTTGTGTTACCTATGTCTGCTGTCAAGCACTCTTGTTTTGGTGATGTACCCTTGCCGACGAAATAAAAGAAACAATGATTATGTAGTTGATCACCCTTGTCCACTGTTGCTTCACTGTTGAAAGGATTGTCATCAAAAAGCTGACTGGTCAATTGGGTCATGGCTCTCAACCGTGTGACAAGAGCAGAGAGTTCAAAAATCCCCATCCAGAATCGAGAAGTTTGTCACTGAATCTGTGAGAAAGAGCCTGTCACAAGCCATTAAACCCCATGAAAGGCCCATTGCACTGACGATGGGTTCAGGTCCCCGCTGCCTGGTTAATCTGAATTTGCCTGCCTTTGTCCTTGCCCCTTCATGGACAATGAGCTGATTACAAGGCTGAGCAGCTGCAGTAGGGAGGTAGAGAGGGAAAAGAGAGGGCATGAAGAGGGGGAGCAGACAGAAAGAGGAAGGTCAGATAGACTTGGATGGCACGAATGCCAGAACCAAGACCAAGCTATTTACACATTCTGAAGCAATATTCAGCAATTAAAATTTGAAAAAGACGTTGAAATACAAATGTACACTCAGAAAAAATAAGTATATTAGGTCTTGTGCAACTTTAAGCAGAAGTGCCTGCTCTGCTTCGTTACAAAATCTGTAAAATTCCAATGATGACTGAACAATTGCACAGCCTCCACCTTAATCACAACATAGACAAGCAAAATAGTTCCTTAATATCAAGATGGACATTTAAACTTGTCGGTTTTGTTTTTTGTGTTTTCAGCAAGTGAAAGGTGGCAGTGCAGTCTTAAAAATGTTGTTGTCAACAAATCTCATGAAACGAGCCAAATCAACAGTGTGGCTTTCAGCTCCAAGCCTAAGATGTAAATCTTAGAAGGAAAAAAAAAGCATACACAACAAATAAATACATTTTTTTAAAAGGTTCCCAAATTTCCTAAAACATCAGGTCACTGTCGTTTTTTTGAATCTTACTCAAACAGGAGGATACGTTGCACATGCTGACAGCTATTTTCACCACTGAATTATTCCACATTTAGTGTTGATGTATTTGGGAGTGATTCCAATTAAACCATAAGAAAAGATACATGTCACTCAGTTGTTTTATTTTTTTAGTGTTTATTACAGTGGAGAGAGAGCAGACAGTGAATGTTGCTACACTGATTAATGTCTACATAGGAGTGGATCACATGGAGGTTTGTTGGCATTCTGAATAGATGAGAATGAAAGAAGTGATTTCAGGGATGAACAATTAAACTGATGTCTGTGTTTGTTTTCAAAGGGTCAAGTGACAGACACTAATCGAAGACTACAAGAAGCTGGGAGGGAGGTAATCCATGCATGCTTGTATGCTAGAATGTGCAGAAGACAAAACATGGCTTTTTGTTCTCCTGTCAGGACGTATGCATGCCCATTAACTGCAAAGACAGTTCTGTATTAGACATGACCGTTCTTTAACCCAGTAGTCAACTGTGGTGGCCTCTCTTTCATTGTCTCCTTCCATTGTGTGTTCCCTCCCCCAGGTGACAGCTCAGACAGAGGAGGTGATTCGCTGTCGGATCCAGCAGAGGAACATGGCGACCACTGTGGAGAAGCTCCAGCTCTGTATACCAGGTACCACGGCTGCCTTTGTGGTCCATATACATTCATAACACACACTCGTACAACATGGAGGAAAAAAATGGGGTTGCTAAGTAAGAATTTTTCAATATCAGGATAATACACCCAAAAATCAGTCACACTAAATATTTGTTGGTAAACACTGTTTATGCATGCTCTTGCAAATAGTACTTCAAGAGTTCAGAGATTCATTATGAGACATATAAAGGCTGCTAGGCTTGTTTTATGCTTGATGCATCCATGAGGTCCGTGCAAACAAGTTTCTTTATTTTAGCAGCCACACCCCCTCACACGACCCTTCTCAAGCTGAACATTTCTACGTCATGCACCTCCAAATTTTTCTGACAACATGGACGGAGACACACGGAAGACCAGCGGAAGAACAGGAGCTCCTAGCAGCAGAAATTCAGAAATACAAGCATTTATGCAATTCATCACACAGAGATCACCGTGATAACCGGGTTATGAGTAATTCATGGCGTGAAATTATAACTAACTGTTGTAATGCAACTATTTGGTAAAATGCCATGTTGTAAGTGGTGTAAACAATGGCAAACTTCTTCTACAGTCCCTGACAAAAGGATATAGTAACTTTAAATGGCATGTAACTTTATTTCTAATCAATCAGTTCTCACAAAAAATGGTTCATTTTAATGTCAAGGGCTTTCACATTAATAACTGGGTGCAAATTGAACCCGTCATAAAGTGTCCTGATGTTCACGTCTTGGTAAAGCCCATGACATCTGTTTTTGCAAGGACAAAAGTCTTGTCATGTCTTTAAATGAGTCAACCAATCACAGATTAGAAGTTCATCTGTGACAAATACTGTAACTGACACATTCCCAGGTGTGTATAAAAAGAAACCCAAGACACAAGACCTTCATATGAAGCCCAACCTGACCCCGACAGCATGCCAGAGATCCAACCACAGACCAAAGTGCTGATCATCAAGACCCTGAAGACCAAGTCTGCTGCTGAGGTGGCAAATAGCTTTAATGTATCCAAATGTCAAGTAGAGAGGATAAGAAAAAAATCTGAAGAAACTGGTGACGTTCATGACAAGCCCAGGTCAGGCAGACACCTGTTAGAGAAGAGCATTTGTTGCTTCAACAGTCCAGGGCCAGCCCTTTTTCAACTGCAGCAGAGCTACACGTGAACTGGTCGCCAGAAACCCCTGTATATACAAGAACAGTTCGTCAAATTCTCTCACACGGTGTTCTCCATAGTCAAATGAGTGCATAGAAACCAGCATTAAACAGAAGACAACAAAAAATCGAGTTGCTTTGTCAAGGTCCACAGCTTGCAGGAAGGATGGACAATGAAAAGTGGCAGAAGGTTGATTTTCTGATGAATTATCCATTGAACTGCATCCCAATCAACGCAAATCCTGCAGAAGCCGCACTGACCTAAGATTCACCAAGAAAACAGTCAGGTTTGGTGAAAGAAAAATCATAGTTTGGGGTTACATCCGGTATGGGGTGTACGAGAGCTCTGCAGAGTGGATGGAAACATCAACAGCCTGAAGTATCAAGAAATTCTTGCTGCCCATTACATCCCGAACTATAATAGAGGGCAAATTCTGCAGCAGAATGGCGTTCCTTCTCATACTTCAGCCTCCACATCAAAGTTCCTGTAAGCAAAGAAGGTCCAGGAGCTCCAGGATTGGCCAGCTCAGTCACCAGACATGAACATTATTGAGCATGTCTGGGGTAAAATGAATCAGGAGAAGGCTTGGAAGATGAAACCGAAGAATCTTGATGCACTCTGGGAGCCCTGCAAGACTGTTTTCTTTGCCATTTAAGATGGCTTTATCAATAAGTTAAATGGTAAATGGTCTGTATTTATATAGCGATTTTTTTTACTATACCTGCAAGGTACCCAAAGCGCTTTACATGATACATCACATTCACCCATTCATTCACACACTGATGGCGGAAGCTGCCATGCAAGGCGCTAACCACGACCCCATCAGGAGCAATTCGGGGTTAGGTGTCTTGCTCAGGGACACCTCGAACACGATGGGGCGAGGATCGAACCGGCAACCCTTCGGTTGTAAGACGGCCACTCTACCCACTGAGCCATGCCGCCCCAAGTTATTTGAGTCATTGATGAGACTTATGGATGCAGTCCTCCAAGCTATGGAAGTCATACACAATATTAATTCTTTTTTTACAAGACACCATGACTTAATGTTCTGATGTTTTTGTAGCATATTTGTGTATTCAGAATAAAGTATATGTATAATTTCAACATTATTTTTGGATGCGGCAAGACTTTTGTCCAAGCAAAATCTGACCTTTCTGTCCTAATTAAATGATAAAACTCAATGAATAATACAAAACTTTATTTTGGCATAATAAATATAATCCAGAGGGCTTTGTCTTTCATATGAGCCATTTCTGATTCCAATTGATCAACTACAAGTCCAGTTGTTATTTGTTGTTCCTACAACTTAAGAGAAGTGACAAGACTTTTGTCAGGAACTGTACTCAAGAATAGTACTGTGGTAGACAAGTGTTTGCGAGAATGCCAAGAATCACATTTCCGTGTGTCACGTTTGTGCAGAAAGCATAACCCAGCCTTTACAGTAATGGAGCTGGTTTATCATTTACTGTAAGCTGCCATATGCTGTAGAAATGTCTGTGCCACAGGCTTCAGGTTTGGAACTTCAAACAAACCCATTGGTATCCTGGTTTGAGCTCTTTGAGAGTTGGGTCAGATTCTTATGTACAGAAAGTTTGCTATTAAGGAACAAAAGTGAGTAATATGACTAATCCTGCTTCCTGTCATCTCTTTCTATGCAGTACTAGAAATGTACAGCAAATTAAAGGAGCAACTGGAATCCAAAAGGTAACTATTTCACAAAATACTCTGTCACAGTGTGACTGGTGTAAGTTTCAAAACAAGTTGCATGGAAATCATTGAGGTTTCCAAAGTTCCTAAACAGAACCTCCAATCTAATAATTTCACTCACCCTGCCTACTAGTGATGAATACATGCTCTTCTTCACACATGCAGTAATGTATTCCAGCATTCTAGTACCACTCGACATCAAAGCTGGGTGGGGTCAGGATTAGGCTGGTGTATTTGTGACAGAGAAAGCCAGAGATTTGACAGACTTTAATTCTTAGAGCCAATTGTAGCTCCATTTTCTCCTTTCCAAAGCCTACTCTGGACTCTCTCTTTAAATTTTCAGTGAAGTCTAGTAGTTTATCTATTGACCTTGCTGCAGGGGTGTAGAAGTTTACTTCAGAGTGTGTCTACACTGTGTAGTGAAATATTTCTGTTTGGTATGATGACAGATGCAACAGTGCACATCTCTGACCTCACCCAACCACACTCATTCAAGATGCTAGTTGTGGTCATTGATGCTACAGGGTTTAAACCCTGAACTACAGAAGGAGACAGACACTTTGCTGCCTGGTATAGTTATTTTTAGTTGATGTCAGTGTACTAAAACAAGCAAAGATGTATATTTTTGTGTGTGTTTTCTGTTGTCCATTCCAAATTTTTAGGCGGCAACTTTGCAACACCAAAAAAATCCCATAATAACCCAGTATTTATAATTTCCTACTGACTTTTCAACTCGCGCTCTGCTATGTAAATTTTATTGAATTTCATTTCCACCTCATGAACTTCATGTTTGGCTGCATTTACAAGGCTGACTGTATAAAGAGGGGACGGAAGGGGGATTCATTTTGGACAGGAAAATAATGACCCTTGTTTCGTACTGTGTACCAAGGGAGGAGACTATTCACTGAAAAGACAATTGACCCTCAGTGTGCCCTTGTTCACAACAAGGCTCTGTCACGGCCCACAGCCAATCCAAGGCAATTAGACCATGCTGGCCACCTGGTGGGATCTGTGTGTGTGGAGCGTACTTAAAACACTAATGACATGACTGATACACTGTTACTATGATTTGGAATGAGTTTGCATGCTGCGAAAAGTGCTGATGCTCAGGTCGCATTCCGTTCAGTGCCCTGTCACTTTTAGCCTTTGTGTCCTTCGTCCTCATGCTTTGCTGTCTGACAAACCTTTTCAGTGTACAGTTTATGAGAGTGTCTTCTGTTCATTTGTATACAACACATTTTACACTCACTGACCGACCAATTAGATCCGTTCACAGCCTGCCTACCAGCCTAATGATGGGAGCACAGCATACTGACCTAACGCTGAACCCTAGTAATTTGAACACGGTATGAAAGACCACAAAATCTTCATAACACTGGCTGCAAAATACACATTTCAAAATAAAAGACTCCACTGAATGCTGAGTTTGTGGACATAGACGTACATCTCACAATCCATTGCAATTCAATAGAAGTAGCAGATAGCCCATCAATTTAGGATATGAAGGAGACAGCACCACATTTTAATACACTGGTCACAACTTTTATACCTTAGCTGTCCATTGTGTGTATGTGCTGATAAATAAGCCCCAGCTCTGTTAAGGAAAAACAAATAAAGTATCTCCGACTAAACTACAGAACACTACTCTAGTGTATCCTGTGCATGCTAAAGCTTGTGTAGCCAAACTGAACCTGTTGATTTAATAGCTGGTCAAACCTTTTTTGGGAACAGCAAACTCAACCCAGTGTTTCCTGTAGCTACAGATCAGAGTTGCCTAATGTTCAGGACAAGATTTGGACCCTTCTTCCTTACAAAAGAGCATCATCTCAGGCAGAGGATGTCTGTGTGAATGGCCCTTTTGAGGTTTTTACATAGCATCTGTGTTGGGTTGTGATCTGGGCTTTGACAAGACCACGCAACAAGGATTTTCTTTGAAGTCATTCTGTACTTTGATGTTTCTACTCCTTATCCTGCTGCATCACCTAGCTTCTACATAGCTACCCCAACATTATTCTGCAAGATACATTGAAAAAGAGAGCACTCATTTCCCTCTTAATAATGAGCTATCTACACCCAGAGACAGCAAAACAGTTCCAAATCAGGGTGCTGTTGTTATGCAGTGCACTTTATCACATTACGCTTGGGTCTTTTCTTCCTAAACAAGTCAATCTTACCTTTCATCTATTCACCAAACATTTCCCAGTAGTGTTGTAGAGTCTTGTGGTACTATTTGACCCCATGCACCAGTAGGAAATACCTTCATTATGGCCATATGGGCATCTGACTATATACTTGAAAATCTGTGTGCTTTGCCATTGATGGTTATTAAAGAATTCTGTCTGTGATACCATTCTAACTGAAGCTATGCTGTTTGTCACCACAGATACTATGCTGCACTGAAAACCATGGAGCAGCTAGAGAAGGTCTACATCCCCAGGTAAAACCATACTATCAAGGCTTTCAAAGGAATGTTCGTCAAGAAATCTTTTGAATTAATCGTGTCACTGTTGGATTTGGTTGATTTGATGACCAAATATAATGTATATATCCAGCTAGATCTGTTTTATCTGCATTCCTTGGTGGAGTTACGTGACAATCGGCGTATGATTGGCTGTGAATCTATAAATCTATTTGTCTGTCTGTGCGCAACATTACTCAAACACGGATCACCGGATTTGGATGAAATTTTCAGAGAAGGCCAGAAATGACACAAGGACCACCTCATTAGATTTAGGCAGTGATGGGGCTTATAATCTGGATCCACGGATTTGTTAAGGATTTACCATCGCGAGATAGCTGCCAGCACGACGTCACTGTCACTATGACAACAAACGAACGCTTCCTCAGCTGCCTGCTGATGATCACATGATTGCGATCCTACTACAAATCCTTCGCTGCTGACTTATCAGAAATGATACAAGAAACGATTGATTGGGGGTGCTTCCGAGTCCCCTCGATGCATATTTAGGTCAGGCAGTTCAGTATCCGTACATAACGTACACATGCGTAACACACACCTGTGCTCAGCACAAGCTCAGGAAATGAACAGTCTTGACGGAGTATTGCGCCTCTGAGTGCTTTTCTTGTTTTCCACATAAAACCAGGTAATCCTGCACTGGACATTGGTTTAAAAAGTGCAGAGGATTAGACTGATTCTGTTGTGTCTCCTGCAGGGTCAGTCAGTACAGGTTCTGTCAGATCATGGCTGAAAACCTGCCTAGACTGAGAGAGGAGATCAAAGAGATCTCCATGTCAGACCTCAAAGACTTCCTGGAGAGCATTCGAAAACACTCAGACAAGGTTGGAGAAACTGCCATGAGACAGGTATAAGACTAACTTTTTAATAATTCCACAAAAAGCTGTGAAAATGTTCTTTATCTTGACACGCATGTTTGTATGTGTGTGTTTCCAGGCACAGCAGCACAGGACCTTTAACAGTGCAGTAGCAAAGCAGGCCAGTATGGGCCACTACACCAAACCTGTGTACTCTCTCAATGGACGAACACACACTCACACTCCCAATGGCCTGTTAATGGATGATGACACAGGAGACGAGGAAGAAGCTGACGAAGAGGTGAGGAAATGTGTATTGCATTCATCTTTATTTCTGTTTTCTGTTTTATTTTGCCCAGTCTTTGTATAGTTTGTATAATTGTGTAAGCTCTATAAATATTTGCTATGAATGGGGTTGGTAATTTTCACAGTTGTATACCTTTCTTCAGTTGTTGATATTGGAAGGAACAGCATTAACAGATAAATATAATAGAAATGTGTTTGACAGTAATCACATTTTCACTTGTGTGTCTGACAGGTTCTTACAGCTCAGGACCTGGTGGACTTCTCACCTGTCTACAGGTGTCTGCACATTTACACTGTACTGGTAGGTGTCGCTCACACACACGAACAGCAACAGTGACTGGTGCAAGACCTATTTGTAGTGATGTTTCTCTGTTTATTAGATTTAGACCAGTTGCCTTCAGCTATTTTAATATTGTGGCTGCGTAGCTCAGAGAGTAGTTGATATTCTGCTCTCAGCTAGTCCAGTGGAGGGCACTGCAAGCCATTTTTTTTCACACAAAAACTTGTAGAAAAAGAAAAGACTAGATTTTCCCACCATGAGAGTTCTTTAAAAGCTACATTACTACGTTTTGTAGTGTACATTAGTGGACTGTTTCCCTTTCATTTTATTTAAAATGCAAACATTCTGGTTTGTAACACCGTAAAGAAGCACACATTATTATTAGCTACATAAGTTGAATTTCTTTATCTTTCTGTGTCTGCAGGGTGACCGAGAAACATTTGAGAACTACTACAGGAAACAAAGGAAAAAACAAGCCCGACTTGTACTGCAGCCACAGGCCAACATGGTGAGCTATTTACAAGTAATGATATTCAAAGAGCCAAACTTCACTTAGCCTTAGACATCATGACTTCAGGTTTCATCTACCTGGCAAAATGTTTTGGAAAAAGCATCTTTGTTCTCTTGACATGCTAGTTTGATTACTAACTGTGTGACATTGAAAATACTTGCCAGTTTTTTGCTTGTATAATGTTACCAATTCACTGAAGAAAAAGTACTTTATGAGTCAGAATTCCCATTTTGACTTGGAGCCACAGTGTGAAAAATGTGAAAAATTGCTATCATGATCATGATGCTGTAAGAATTTGAAAAATGACCAAGATTTTGCAATGTCATAAAATATGTCCACATAGTGGCTTTAAGTAACCATACAATGATAATATACAGTATACACACGCTCATCAAACACTTTCTTACACCTGTTTACCTGCTTTTTCAGACAATTATAAAAAATTTCATTTTAATTTTATATATCCTTTTGATCCCGCTGGGGGAAATTTTCTTTTCACATACCCCAGCTTGTTAGGAAGCTGGGGTCAGAGCACGGGGTCAGCCCCACTAAAGCGACCCTGGAGCAGAGAGGGTTGAGGGCCTTCCTCAGGGGCCCAACAGCTTGGCAGTGCTGCTTGAACCCCCGACCTTCTGATCAGTAGCCCAAAGCTTTAACCACTGAGGAACCACTGCCCCCCATGATCAGCCAATCATTTGGCATAGAGAGGTCAGAGGAGAATGGTCTGCCTGGTTGGAGCTGACAGGCTACAGTAATGTAGAGAACATCTCTTTACTACTGTACTGCACAAAAAACATGTCAGCATGATACAGAATGTTTAAGGTATTTTTTCAGCATCTTTTGAATTTCTACACCATGATCTGAGATTGTTTTGAGCGCAAAAACAGCTCCAACCCAGTAATAGTACGGTGTTCCTAAAAACTGCTTGATGAGTGTAGAGTAATATTGAGGAGGACCAAAGAGCACTTTGCTGTATTGATGTCTGCCCTCCATTTAGTGACTGATGTATAACTAATGTGTGTATGTTTGTGTGTGTTCAGCACGAGACAGTGGAAGGCTACAGGAAATACTTCAATCAGATTGTAGGGTAAGATGATCCACTCACATGTCAGACAGTTGTGTTTGTTTCAGTGAAATCTTAAGATTATTGAGATGTATGTGTTTTCTGTCTGTGTTCATTAGGTTCTTTGTTGTGGAAGACCACATCCTCCATGCCACGCGGGGGCTGGTGACCAGAGCTTTTACTGATGAACTGTGGAACATGGCGTTGTCCAAGATCATTGCTGTGCTTCGCACACACTCTGTAGGCTCACACACACACACACACACACACACACACACACACACACACACACACACACACACACACACACACACACACACACATGCATGAACACGCGCACAGACTGTCAGCAGGGAGTTGACTCTGAATAAGAAGGAGACTGTTGAGAGTTAATAGAGATAACGGGGCCTGCTGTGGATCTATTTATTCTAAAAGAACCTTCATTCACTGGCTCATACACACACATACACATAACACTGTGGAGCTCAGTGCACCCACAAACACACTAATGATGTCAGTCTCAAGAGAAGAGGTCAAAACACACATACGCATGCAGCCAAAGAGGAGGTCATTGGGGCCTTAATGAGAGACAGATTGCAACAATAACAGCAGATTAAGAAGGCATATTCCTGACCGCTGGTCTCCAGTCAATTGTAAATGACCCAGAGGATTATGTTAACAGGTCAGAGAATGGGCCACACAGGGTGGGGTGAGTAGACTAACAAAGGGCCTGGTCTCCCCCTTGGCCTGCAGCCCCTCTGCTGGGGCAACAACACAGGAGCTCCACGTTGCATGGGTCCCACTTTTACTGCTACATGGTCAGTCCACAGGGACAAAGTGTTGTTCCCAAACCTATACATCAGCCAGTCTGCTTCCAATTCAGTATAAAACAGTCCAGAATGTCATATCAAATAATAAATGTAGCAGGTCCTCATGTGCTAGTTCTCCCATTATAATAATATACATTTATTCAAAAGTCTCTCAACATGGCTGTTACCAGTTCTGTCCATCATCATTAAATTAGCATATACATAAAGTGGCACTCACTACATGACTTAATAATCGTATCACATATAGCGCAGACCAGACTCTTGGTAGTTGTAGACGTGTAAAATGATGAGCTACATCTCTGCTACTACTGTGATTTGCTGCTTTTAGGTCCAGTTTCCAGCTGACTGTTAATACATGTATGTGTCTGTCTAAGTAAACAGAGAGGACGGCAGACGCTGCTTTGTGTCAAATCTCAGGCCGTGTTCATTTACTAGGTTGATTTACACACTCCTGTGTTTGGCAGGATCCTTGTGTCAGTGTTAAGGAGCAACTGTGCTGCATTCAGGGTCATAAATCACTCTGTACTCCCGAAAAATGGAGGGACTTTGTTGGTGTTGATTGACCCTCGGCTAAGGCACTCCCCCTTTGTCCCCGTTTACTGAGCTGTCTATTGGGACGTTTCATGTTTACATATTACAAGGATGATCTGTTGTGTTGCTACAAAAACATATCTAATCATATCTTATTAGTATGGTAGCTCTAATTGGAAAGAAACGTATTTACAAATCTACTATTAGATCTGTAATTTGCATAGTAGAAACTTCATAGTTACAGCACAGTTACACTATATAGATTAGATTACGATAAATCTTTATTTTTGTCCAGCTTGTGAGTGTTCTTTGCTGATTATTTGCCATTTTTATCTCCAGTCATACTGTGATGACCCAGACCTGGTCCTGGAACTGAAGAATCTTATAGTTATCTTCGCTGACACGCTACAGGTTGGTTCAGAGTTATACTTGATTTATCTTAACAGCTTGTGACTCTGAAGTGTGTAGAAAAGCTATGATTTAAACACTTCTGGTTTTCTTTGTGTGTGTGTATGTACAGGGATATGGTTTCCCGGTGAACCGGCTTTTTGACTTGCTGTTTGAGGTTCGAGATCAGTACAACGAAACACTGCTGAAGAAGTGGGCGCTGGTTTTCAGGTGTGTCTGCTTGTAATGGTATTTCTGCTGGAGAAGGTTGGTAATTGTAACAGAAGTTATTGTTGAAAAAAGAAAATCTCAGTGTCATTTTACCTCACAGAGTTTTTGGTCATTTGTAGAGGGGTGTGTTCTACTTTTAAAGCATGTATGTGAAAATGGGTGAAATTCTCAAAACTGTAATACTTATACCAAAAAAGTGTGTGCAAACATTGAAACGTGTTATTTTCCACAGGGAGATCTTTGAGTTGGACAATTACAGTCCCATCCCTGTGGACACAGAGGAGGAGTATAAACTGGTTGTTAGCCGTTTTCCCTTCCACGATGCTGAAATAGAGAAGGTAACAAGTTCAAGAACCATAGTCTCACAAGTTTGTACGTCCACTTGCTATAATACATAGAAAAAGAAAGATCCTCTGTAGATAACCCATATTAGATGAACAGATTGTTATTTAATACTGTTGTTTTCTGTGTGTGTGTTTGTGTGTGTGTGTAAGCAGCAGGACTTTCCTAAGAAGCTGCCGATGTCCCAGTCTGTCCCTCAGATTTACACACAGGTCAAAGAGTTTATTTACGCCAGCCTTAAGTTCTCAGAGTCACTACACCGCAGGTAGGTTACTGAACAGTTACTCTGTTCACTTGAAGTCCGTCGACATAGACCTTAGAACATTTCTGCAGTCGTAATCTTTTCAGACTTTTGGTCTTCTTGTTGTGCAACTGTGGAATATATGGACCCACAGAACCTAAACTGTGTTTGTGTATCTAGTTCAACAGAGATCGATGACATGTTGCGAAAGTCAACCAACTTGCTGCTGACAAGAACTCTTAGCAGCTGTCTGCAAAACCTCATCAAAAAACCTCACATAGGACTGACCGAGGTGGGAACAAGTCACGGACAAAGTAATTTCACACACGAGACAAAGAGATTTTGTCTAAAAGTGTAACTGTCTTTCTGTAGCTGGTTCAGATCATCATTAACACCACACACTTGGAGCAGGCCTGCAGGTATCTGGAGGAGTTCATTACAAACATCACCAATGTCTCCCCTGAAACCGTTCACACCACGAGACTCTATGGCTTGTCCACATTCAAGGTAAAATGTGAATCTAATGTGTGCTTCTCTTGTGTTGTTGCTGCTGTTTATCATTTAAAACAAATGTAAATGGCCCAAAGGCACCTTAGTGTCTCTGGATGGGTAAACTGTGCTTTTGCATTTTTGCATTTCCGTAGTACTGAAATCTCTGGAAACAAACTTTTCTGCATGAAATGTGTTTTACTCATCACTGTATGTTTCAAGTCATAACATTTTAAAAAGCGTGTCATGGCTCCAGAGGGAGCTGTGAGAAATCTCCTAAATGTTCTCAAGTGATGTCACTTAAGTTGGTTGATACTGCAGCTTCGAGCTATATTAGTTTCTACCAGAAAAACACACCAAAATCTTTGGCTGAATTGACAGTTGACATGTTGCATTGTGGGTAATTTACACTGATCAGCCACAACATTAAAACCTCTAACAGTTTTTTTTTTTTTCCATTACATTCTTGTCACCATGTAATGTTCTGCTGGAAAACCTTGAGGCCTGGCGTTTATGTGGATGTTACTTTGACATCTACCAGGAAAACCTAAACATTGTTCCACACCAACTTCACCTTCCTCCTCATGGCAACAGAATACCCCAACAACATAATTTTTTCCATAACTGTGTGTGTGCCTAGTCGAGTTGTCGCTAAAACTATACTTAAAACTCTTTCCAGGATGCTCGTCATGCAGCAGAGGGAGAGATTTATACCAAACTGAACCAGAAGATCGATGAGTTCATCCAGCTAGCAGACTATGAATGGGGCATGGCTGAGTCAGACGGCCGTGCCTCAGGGTACCTCATGGACTTGATCAACTTCCTGCGGTCCACTTTCCAGGTCTTCACACACCTGCCGGTGAGTTCGATCCACCCACTCACCCCCAACTGAACCTGCCGCCTCCCTCTGGGAACTGTGGGAAATTGTGACTTGTGTGTTGGGTGTGTTTTTGTCGATAATAGGGATGTGATAATTGTCTTTGTTTTTCTATGATTTTCTCTAAAGCCCTTGTTTTCTGCTGTGTTTCTATATACTCATCATATCCCTATTAAAATCCGCATATTGCTTAAAGATTGATTGGTTTACATCGTGAATTTGATGTCGAACTGAGTGTGTGTTGTCTGTGTTGATTCTCAGTCATCCAGGTCATGGTCATCCTAATAGCTTCAGTAGAAAGCAGCTGGATTTCTACCATCTTCTCAGGTCATAAGAACTGAAGAACCCTCTTGGATGAGGTGAAACATCTTCAAGAACCTAAAAGAGAAGTCCAGCTGCTTTCTACTGAAGCTCCTAGGCTGAGTGGGCGTTGCATTGATCTCTGCACATGCATGGTGATTGTGCTGTTACCGACTTGTAAACTGCTTTTGCGCACACTGATATTGTTTTCAACTAAACAAGACATATTTAGTTATGGCAACATGTGAAGGATTTAACCAGTTAAGATGTGTTTTGGCCCAGATAACTGACAGCTACAGCCTGTTAAGTCTCTTTGTCCAGTTTCAGTGGGCCGCTTGCCTGGTCTTCTTTCCAACATCTCTTATCATGCCTTGAATGAGTTGCAGCTTGTTTTGTTTTTCATTTTTCCAGAATGCCTCCTGTCTCCCCTTCCTCACCTTGTAACCCTGTAACGAACATGGCTCTAACTGATTTGCTTTACTCCTTGATTATTTTTGACTTGTGACGCATGCAAGATATCTCTAGCTGAATTTACCTCCTCCTGTCCATTTATTGTTGCCACGTTTCTTTTCCTGTCCTTTCCCTCTGCCCCTCCCCTTCTTCCATTTTTGGTTGGTTTGGGGTTCTCTGCTCAGAATAACAACAATGACCATGCATCAATGTCGGTGAGTATTCCAATCCGGATTTTATGACACGATACTGCCTTTCTTCAGGCAGGAGGGAGATGAAAAGCATGCTGAATGTTTGACTGCAGTAGCTCCGTTACTCTAGGCCCGTGGTTCTGTTGGCACCTGTTGTACCTAGTACTGAACACATTCACAGACAGTTTTCAGATTTTTCACTTGACAAGATACAAATAATCGCATTTTAGTGGCAACTGTTGTGTTGTGTGGTTGACTGCACTGACATTTAAAACAAACGATCACAGAAAGAGTTAGAGTCCTGTCATGCTTCAAATGAAATGCTCTTTGGATCATCTAAAACTGTCCTTACATTGACAGAATTAGGGACTGGTTTTGACAGTTTTCCCAAGTTTTTGAAAGACATTTTAATTAACATACCCACCTTACACAGCAGCAGTTGTGTAAGTAGAGAAGGTATGCACATTGGAATTCTTTGCACTGTTTTCCTGCATAGTGGAAGTTTTGGTGCCTTCCTAAGAGACTTTAACCAGCACTGAAAATCATAAATGCCAAATAATAAGAATTGAAAATGAAAATATCCACGTATATTTCACCAGTTTTGTTAATTTGGGCTCCATTTCCTCAAGCATAGTAATGATTTTTGTTTATTAAATGGTCATAAATAACAGAAAATGCAATGATTTCTGCTTAATAGGGTAACACAGACTCATTCCCTTCCCTGTATGCAGACCTATCATGCTTACTGCCAGACATTTTATTCTCAAAGGCCCATTCCAAGCCCTGGTTGTAAATTTAAATGGCAACTCAAGATTGATGAAAGGCCAGATTTATTATTAATTCACTAGACTTCAGTTTATTTTCAAATTTAGTTGACTTTGTATGTACTTGAAGTATGAGCAGGGATTTTTTTCTTACATTTCCAAACATTTTTCTTCAGTCAGTGTTCATGAGTACATGAAGACCCGTGACGTAAAGTTTGTTCAAGTCTCTGAGAGTCAAATCCACCTCCATGGACATTTGTGTGCAGTCTGAAATGTACGTCTGTATGGGCAGTTGTGTTCATGTGTGAAATAAGTAGATGCCACTCTAATGAGCGTGGATGGAATAGTCCTCAGACCAGACTTCAAGCACACCAGAAATGAATAAAACAGCAGCAGTGCATCCATGGTGATTGAAGCTGTCTGTGTGCACATCCACAAGGGATAGTTGGGTATAATTTTAAGCAGTGTCAGCAAATTGCCTGTGTGAAGTTGCAAATTTGAAGTCAGTAGCTAAGATGTGACACCAGAGATAAGTGTTACCACACTGTATCATTACTGCCAGTCAGTTATTAGCAAGAAGATGGATGTTGACAGGGGTGTTGTGAAGCTAAAGGGAAAGAAAGCCTTTTTTCTTTAGAGAAGTGAAATACATTGACCTTCTTACATCAAGCCTCTGTGACTTTCCCTGGATCATAACAATTCATTTGCAAGCTGTCATCAGTAATTTCAGCTTCTTTACTTATAGGCTTTTGATTGCAGGACTCCCTGGTCACCTGTGCGGTATTATTTCAGTACAGATGGTACCATATGTAATTGTGCACTTCAATGAGACTACTTGCACTGTGTGTATTATCCTAGACAGCAGGGTTACCACATCATCCCTGGGTCTGAGAGCTCTTGCATGAGAATCTGTGAGAATGGATTGTGTTGATCTGCTGTTCTGTTCCTGTTTTCCACAAACGCAGCTATAATTCTGCATTTAAAGTCACGGTTAGCATTTCAGACACTTGAGTCAAGGTTTGACTTTCACTTGTTTCAAGGTGGATAGTTAAAACATGCCTGTTAACCAAAATCACAACACTTCAAGTCATGGAAATGCATACAGTACTTATTTGCTTTTGGAGTTGTAAATGTGATGCAGTGGAGGTGTGTGGAGTGTTACATGTGCGTTATTACTTGTTGAGCTTATTTTGTGTTATCCTGCATGTGTTGGGCTGTGGTCTTCAGTTTTTGATTTATGCATGATGTTTTGCAAAGAATAGACACTTAAAATTTCTTAGATCTAGAAAAGATCTAATGGCTTTTAGAAACAGATTCTATGCTTGTCCTTTTTTTTTAAATCTTCATGGTAATCAGAGCATGTTTTGGCAGTTATTTATAATGAAGTGAGAATGCATGAGGTAAAACATTCTTCCAATTGAAAGCTTTAATGAGCAAAACTTTAAATTTTTGTATGTATGTGGAATTCCATCCATTTAACATCTCTATAGTAGGTTGGATCAGGGGTTGTTTTCACAGACCTATGCCCCATAAGGGAAGCTGTCCTTAGGGTGAAGCGAGAACATTACTAAATCAGAGCTTAATTAACAGTAAATATATGAATTTCATCATCGATGAATGATTAATACCACAAAGGACAGAATGCCGTAGTAGCAGTAATAAAAAATATATACAATCCACTATACACATGATGATTTCTATTTTTCTGCACAGTATATCTTTGTTTTTGTTTTTTTTTATCAAATTCATTGTCAATTAAGTTCAGCTTTTGTGAGGAAAATTCGTCAGTGGAGTCCGGACTTCTCCAAATTAACAGTCAGTCGTCTCTCAAGTCAAAGCAAAGCAAGGAATCAGCATGCACAGAACACAGTCTGAGCAAGTGACTGACACAGGAGAGAAACAGCATAGCTTTTATACTGGCACATAAGCATGAATTACACATCTTGGTATGCGTTATCTCTAGTTCACTGCCGGTTAGATTTTGGTTCCTCTTTGCAGCGCTTCATGGAAAGTTACTGAGCACAGCTTCATATGAGTTACACACCACACAGTTATGTAGTCTTGCAATGAGTAAGAGCATTTAATCATAAAATACAATCATCTTCATAACAGTTTTATATATTTAGTACCAATTGACAGCATGTGTCGTCTCAATGTACTTCACATAGTAAAGACCTTACAATGTTTAAATACAGAAATGTAACAATTCACAAAAGTTTCCTTTGGTTTCCCTTTGAGCAAGCACTTGGTTGCAATGGGAAGGAAGAAAATTTCTGACAGAACCAGGCTCAGGGAGGGCAGCCATCTGCCTTGACCAGTGGAGGAATGGTGGGGAATACAGTATACAAGTGAAGATCAGCAAAACAATACATAAACACTCAGGTCATTGGTTAGGTCAGTGATGTGTAACTCAAGTTCTAAAGATCCGGTCATGAACCAGTGTTTACATTCACCTGTAAAGACCATGTCTATCATGGCAGTCTTGAGTTTCCAATGACTCCTGTAACTCTCAGGTTTCTCAGTCATTTAACCCATGTGTCTTTGTCACAAAGAAATGAAGATTGCATTTTTGTTCTTTCATAGATTTATTATCGGTCTTCTGGGATGTGTGTGTTTGTGTTATACCTGCTGTTAATGAGAATTTGAAATGAGGCTCACATTAAATTCTTTTGTCTCTTTTCTTCTTTGTCCCTCTGATCTATTTCACTTCTGTATCTTTCAACCCCTCTGTTCTTTGATCATTTACCCTTTTACCCTCTTGCTGACTTCCAATCTGTTTTATACCCTTTATTTTCACCTCATTTTACTCATCTGTCCTTCCTACACACTTTCCTATACCCCAATCCTTCCATCTTGTTATTAATGTTCATCCTTTATCATCACTTCATCCCACCTCTTTTCCTTCTCTGTCACCTTTGTCTTGTAATCTTTCCGTCTTTTCCTCTTCTCTTGTGTCTTCTCTTTACCCCTCTCTTCCCACATGTCTCTCTCTGTGCAGGGAAAGGTGGCCCAGACTGCTTGCATGTCAGCCTGTAAGCATCTGTCCACATCACTGATGCAGATGTTGCTGGACACAGAGCTCAAACAGATCAGTATGGGAGCCATTCAGCAGTTCAACTTAGATGTCATTCAGTGTGAATGTGAGTATGAAGAATACAAGTAGTTTCTCAATGGATCTAAAGCTTATTAGACAATCACATCTGCATTAAATATACACAGACTGCTTAAAACTTTTTAATCATAAACTTTTACATGAAAGATTAATTTCTTTTTGTCAGTTAATGGTTAAATGTGTCAAATGCTTCAGTGGGTTAATAGGAAGTGTAACAGTATTCATGACAATCTGCCATATTAACATAAGTATAATTCATCTATTGTTCCGTTGTAACATGGTCTAGTTATAGGTCAGCTTGTGGGGCAAAAGTTACATCTGGAGATTGAATAAATAAATATTAAAGTACAATCAACAACTGCAATGTGGTACTGTACCAAACCTTAAAATGAGTGTTACTCCCCCTGTTGCATGCAGATTACATAAACCAAAGGTGAAAAATGAAAACATAGGACTGATTCCTGGATGCTTTTGAACTGACAAAACACCTGTGGCATGAGGGGGTACTAAATGGTTTGAAGTGTGGGACAAAACTATGAATCCACTGTGGCATTCGGATCACCAGATCTCATCCCAATAGAACATTTCTGGAAAATTTTGGGCCATTGGGGACCACCATCATCAAAACACCAAATGAGGGAATATCTTTGGAAGAATGGTGTTCTATCCCTCCTGTAGAGTTGCAGAGACTTGGAGAATCAATGACAACAAGCATTGATTTTTAAACTATAGCTAATCATGACGAAAGTTTAAAAAAAAAAGTCTTTTTTTTAAGAGAGGTGTGCTTAGAATTTTTTTTGAGTCTGTTTTTGTTGGTACTAGTTGTGTGCACTGTAAGTTTAAGTTAACTGTTGTCTAATGTTGTTGTTTCTTCTCAGTGTTTGCCAGCTCAGAGCCAGTACCCGGCTTCCAGGGAGACACACTCCAGCTGGCCTTCATTGACCTACGACAGGTAAACCGGTTCACTGACAAACACACAAGAGATCCATGTATTTGTCCAGACCAAGTTAAGAACAGCTTAATTTCTTAACAATGTTTTGTCTCGTGTTTTGTTACTTAACACTACACACTGTCTTACCAACTGATTACTTGTCAGTCGCATACCAAAACCACCCCTAGGGAGGATCTGTGTTCTAGCAATGCAGTCACATATCTAATGTTCTTAAAAGTTCTATGTATACGCAGTGAGTATCCATAGTTTCTATCCACATGTTCTTTTCATCTCCCATAGAGATATATGTCACAGAATTTGTTTTGCTTTTCCATTTATCTTCTGACAAACACTGCTGACCTGTTCAGAGCTCAGAATTAAAATTTTGAAAAACGGCTAAATAAAGTTGAGAAACTATGACAAAGACACATCAGGGGATTAGTTAATCGATATTTATTGTAAAGTCAGTCACCAACTCTGTGTACATGTTTTAAAGAACAAATTCACTACGGTAGCTTTAATGTATTTCCTCCTTTTTCCACTTGAATTTTCGCTTCTCGGGTAACCAATATATTAACTCCTAACACTTCTACCAATACAATGTTTGTATTGTTTGTAATGTGGCCTTTTCAACTTTCACCTGTCTTTTGGTTCACTGGCTCCAGAAAATTCCTATTCCCCCTCCTCACACAAGCCCCCTACCTCCCATTTAGCTGAAACCACCAGTGGTATGTAAAGTGTTGCTGGGCGTCATTAACTTGTGTCTGTGGTGACCTGTTAATCTGAGCCGGAGGTGGAGGCTTGGCTTTGCACTCAGTCCAGGTTGTAGCACTCTACTGAGAGATTGTCAAATATACTCCAAGAATATTGGAAAGCTTCAAGCCTGTTTCATACTAACAACGGCACAGAACCTTCAAACTAAAGCAGATAAACCAACCACAATTTCATCAAAATTCAACTACATTTGGCTGTGATTCTTTACAGCCTTGTTTATTAGTTTTAAGCCAAAACACAAGAACTTAAACTAGCATTAAGGACAGCCATGTTAAGGTATGTTAGTGGAATTAGGAGAATGTTGTCCGTTCCTAATCAGACAGATGGCCAGAAAAAGGGCTGGTACTTTTTGACATGTAAAGCCTGACACGTTGTCTTCCTAAAGTTACATAGAACCACATCCATCATACAGCTAAACATGGGAATGAAGTGTAAATATGATCTACTCTGACCTCGAGTTTACCTTTTCTAAACTGTTGAGCACCAGCCGCTGTTCACAAGCGTACAGTGGTGGAGAGAATAGTTACGTCTTGCTTTCTAACTCTTCTTTACCAAACAATACAAGTCAATGGCACAATGGAATCTTAACAGGAGAGACAACGAAAGGCAAACTTCACATGCACATAAAGAGAAGGAAAGCAGAGAAGGATTTCTAGAATTTCAGAGCGCCACCCTGACTTATTGTTACAATGCAAAGGTTAAACTAGTAAGTTTCACTGCACACTATGAAGTAATGTCATAGAGCTGTTGATTTTTGCGACATTTTGAGAAGGCACACGCATCTCATTTTCTTCTCTGTTTGTTTTGGCTTCCTCCGTAATCATAAACAATGACCTCAACCTACCTCTTGATGTCTCCTGGTTGCAGCTCCATCACTCCGTCACTGTTGGAGTTCAGATGCTTCGTGGAATTACTTTTGAAGCGAAACATCTACAAGCAGTCTGTTTGTCAGCAAACACATTTACAGTATTCTTTTGTTTATTGTGTTAATCAGCAACAGAGCTTCTCTTTTTGGTTTTTGAAGATGTTTCAACTCTAATGTAAGAGGCTTGCTAAGGTCTACCTGACTGAATCACATCACACATGACCCATTAACTACCCAGCACTCACATGGGTCAATGCTTGAATGGTTGGGAAATTGCGAGGAGAGGGTTAACTCAAGTTATTAATGATGGTGAGGCCTCTTAAGAGTCTGCCATCATACCTGTCGTTAACGCCCTCTGCTTGTACATGCTTGCTCCAGCTGACCTTACACGGTTTCCTCAGACTCTCTGTCTTCATGCAGATGTGTAAGCTTCCAGTATACTTCAGTGTTGAGGCTTCTGTCCTCCACAATGTGCATTACATTGCACTACATTCACATTTCTTGTTGGAAGAAGTGGAAAGCAGAACGCTAAGCTCTTTCAAGAGAGCAGCACCCAGCAACATCTGGGTCTAAGTCAAAACACAAGAAGTAGAGACCTTCAGAACATATCAACTTGATGTTCAGCCACGTTAAGATCACAGGGGAGGATGTGAAAGTAAATGCTTTTCTTGGGTACTCAGCCTGTTTTTCTTCAGCTGTGATGCCAAAACCTCAGTATTACAATTTTACTTTTATGATAATCTAAGTCAGCTTGTTCAACATAATCCTGTAGGATTACACAGACTTTATTTTCACTGTTTTGGGTCATCTGTCTGTGGCCCAAAGTGGATAAAGAACCCCTTTTGAGGGCTTGGATATTGGAAAATGCTTCCAAATTTAAAAGGGTTTACATTTTGTGAGTAAGATTGTGTAAGAGGTTGCTTTTTTTGTTTGAGTGTTTTAAGTCTTGAAAGGGAGCCAACTGTAGATTATCTCCATTGTATTCCATTTGTCAGTGCACCAATATAGTGTTGACAGTATAGCAGACCAGAGCTACAAGTGTGCCTACGGTTTACAAAAGGCGCAAATGATTCCACTAAATTGAAGCACTGCGTGAAACGAGCTTACGTATTTATTTATTTATTCCCTGTGTTTGATTGATAGTTTGAACTTCAAATATAAATTGACAGCTTGGTTTTAATGCAGGCTGATTTAGTCTGAGGATATGTTGTGTAAAACATACTCACCACTGTGAAAACGCATGAATCACATTTTGAACGATTGTCGATAAGTGTTGTATCTAAATGTCGATCTTAGTTCAAATAGCGTGGTTCTAAATTGAATGTAATATTGTTGTAACTGCAGCCTGGCTTTGGTTTTTGTTGGTACGGCTGTTGATTACCACTCAGTCAGACGATTAAAGAGATAATTAGCAAGCCAAATGATCTAAACCACTTCATTTAACAGATATTATCACTAATAGAACCAATTACCAAACTGATGAAAATATGGTATGCTTCCTTGGACTTTTAATCCAGGAATTACTGTATCCAGTCGGCTAAATCCTTCAATCCCTTTAGCTATTGTGAATTTGGGGAGGTTTAGAGTGTCACACTAAGATGTGGTACCTTCTGCCAGTGGTTCGTCGCTCATCATTTAGCTCCAGGTGAGAATAATGGTATTGTTGCTAAGCCTCTCTCTGTGTGTCGGAGTCTCTCAGTCAGCTGAATAATGCTATTATCTCTAAGCTGTTCTTTCACTGCTCTTTCAGCATGACCCAAACACCCAGCTGTTTCACCCTATGACATTAGCATACACTATGTGTGTGGGTGGGTAGGGGGGTCATCTCCATCAGGTTAAGCGGAGGTCATGGGAGGGTCGTTTTAGATGTTCCTGTTCACACTTAACGCTTATCGTGCAGCAGCAGAACCCCTCCTTCCTCCCTTCATCTCTCTGCAGTTCTCACTCTGCTTTGTTCTCTTCATCTAAGAGTGATGCACTGACCTAGGAGACAGAAGTGTTTACCATCATCACATCATCTGACCCTGCTTCTGGACTACCGTCTGTATCACAAAGCAAGTTCAACTTAGTTTGACTGTCTTTGAATTACCTGGCTCGTTGGATAACCTGTATCAACAAGCTTGTTGTTGCAAACAACTTGCTTTCTCTCCAGCAAAATCACTAGCAGCATCATCCGAAACAGGAATGAAAAATGTGACATAAAATGAGATTAAAGGCTAGAACAGCAAAGAGATGCAGCGATTGCTACTCCTGCTGTTTGTCAGTTTATAGTAGTAGTATAGTATGCTGTAGGAATGATGACTCTGTTTTCAGTGATCTGACTGCTTAGTGTTATTGCTTTTAGCAGGTTTTGACTTGATCCCCCATCATCTTATCTGAAGGAGTTTAGCCCTGCAGCATAGGTTACCATTGTAGACTATCTATCCATTATCTATACGCCGCTTAATCCTCATTAGGGTCACGGAGGGGCTGGAGCCTATCCCAGCTGACTTGGAGCGAAGCCAGGGAACATCCTGGACAGGTCGCCAGTCCATCGCTACATATACAGACAAACAGTCACACTCACATTCACACCTACGGACAATTTAGAATCACCAATTAACCTCAGCATGTTTATGGATGGTGGGAGGAAGCCGTAGTTCCTGGAGAACACCCACGTATGCACAGGGAGATTATGCAAACTGCATACAGAAAGATCCGGGGATCTTCTAGCTGTAAGGCGAAAGTGCTGACCACCGATCCACTGTGCAGCCCCATTGTAAACTATCTCCGTTAAAAGGGAGCCAGCATTGCTTGGTATATAGAGCAATATTTCAAGATTACTTCAGCCTTGCTAGAAACAGGAGGTAGACGTGGCTTGCGTTTGTTCCTCTTAGCCTGCAGGCTCTGTGGATGTCAGTCTAAAATTCAACCTGTGTTCTAACTTTCCTTTTACATGCATAAATGAATTCTATAAAAATTAAACCGTCTACCTCAAACAGTTACAGTTTAGAGTGGTCACTTTTAATGGCCAGAAAGTTTACGACTCTGTATGCATGTAAATTTGGTCCAGTGCAAGTGTGTGATTTGACAGTGACGTATATAAAGCTATTGTTGTAGACTCTACAACACGCAATGAAAAGCAAGTTGGATCAATGACAGGTTGACTGTGTATTTATAGAACAATTTGCCCCTCAAACAATAAAATGTCCCAAGGATGTGAAAGTCCTGCTACCTGCTGTCCAGAAAATCAAGGGCAGTGTTAATGATTGTTGTAACTTCTCATTGGTACGTTCTTGAGTTGACAAAAATATGAAAGCACGTTATTGGCCGTCATGTGATAATTAGTGTACTGTCTGACTACACCCAAAAATGGTTATCATCAGAAGTTTTCTGAGCTGCTGTTGTATATGTGAATGTGTTTGTGTTTTGTAGCTCCTGGACCTGTTCATGGTGTGGGACTGGTCAACTTACCTGGCAGACTACGGCCAACCAACTTCCAAATACCTGAGAGTGAATCCAGCCACTGCCCTGGCTCTGCTGGAGAAGTAAGTGTATCTGATACTCAGATATTCTGGAATTCAAAGGACAAGTGGCATTGATAGTTTACATTTGAGCAGGGATGAGGTGTGTGCAGTTAAACAGTCTGTGAAAATGAAGTTCTTTTGAGCATACAGTGACATGCAGAGTTTGGTAAATACTATAGTAATATCTCTATTTTTACTACATCAGTCCACAGGGTATGTTTCAAAAATGCATTTGGCTAGTTTAGAGAATCATTTGCAAACTTTTGATTCTGACTTTTGTGGTGAGCATGCAGATAAAGGTTTTTTTCTGATGACTCTTCCATGAGGGTGATATGTGTGCGTATGCCACTTCACTCCAAAATCTAAGTATTCATAAAGCTATTGTGCCATCACAGGTATTTTTACTCGCCGTTGGAGTATTTCTATCAGCTCTCAGAAGGTTCTCTTGATCTTTCAGGCCTCAGACTTGAGCTCTATCATTGCTGTTTACTGCCATTTTTTATTGACAGTAGCTTTGCTATCTTCTCACGGCCTCTGGTTGCTTCATCTGCTTCAGGTAGTTTATTTTTTGGAGTGCTAGACAGCTGACTAGAGGAGTCCATGGTGGCTTTATTGTTGGGTCAAAGTTTGAGAATTTAAAGTGTTTATAGGCAGAATATTATTGAAATTTACTTAATCTATTCTTTTCTAGCAATGACAATGAACAAGCTATATTCCAGAAAAGCTGGTTAATATTCAAGACTTTGGTAAAAGTTATGTGAGAGCTCAAATCACTTTGGGTGCCCAAACATTTACATACCACTGTAGAATATATTAAAAGAATTAGCACCAAGATGTTCCACTGCAACAATACGAGAAGCAGCTTTCAGTAGGGCTGGTCAGTGGCCATTCATTGCACACACTAATACTATAAACAACATTAGGTGATGGTTCCAACATTCCACAAACTGTTAATCAGTCATGAATTCCACTGGAAATTCCTATTGTGATTTTACAGCGTATCAAATGTTTGGTTGTTGCCATTTAGTTTCAGAATATTTGAAAAAATGCCACACGTAATGTATAAGTAAGACTGTGATTGCTTTGACAGTATATTGTGCTACAAGTGTACACCACAGTGGATTTGATGTACAAATTGTGTCAGTGTCCAACTATTTATGGACCTGACTGCAGAATGAACATGCCAGTTAAGTAGAATGTATACTTCTGCTGCTTACATATTTAATAAATGTGTTATTTGTTACTTTTGGCTCATTTATTTTACTCCAAAAATATGACTAAATAGACTGAACAGAGGGAGTTAGAGATTAAGCCTTGCTGCTAATACAAGCCTGCTTCTGATGGAGTCTTTTTACTTTCTATAGCTGAGGTAACTATCGGAGGACAGTACTTTAATCCATGAAATGTGTGAAAGTGGATGCTTATTTCCCTGCTTCCTATGTGTTTTGATTCCATTGGTGCTTTTCTGTGTGTCTAATTCTTCTCCTGTCTGCTGTTTTTCTGCCGCTGCTATCTGCTCCTGCTCAGAGTCTACAGGGGGTAGGTGCAGCATTCTCACTGCTGGTCTTTCTTCTTCTACATGCATGCGCTTAAAAGGTCCACAGTCATATCAGTGATGTGCTTCTACCTCTGTATTGTAGAGTTTGACTTCTCTGTAACTTGGCATTAATGGACACCTAATGACTCCAGCATGCTCTCTGTGGCCACAGGCCCTCGTCCCCTGTGGTTGAGTGTTCACTCACTGCAACAATTAGTGTGTGTTTATTTGTACAGGCTGCACTCTTATCCATACCAGATTTGTGGACCAGTCTTCTGCTGGTTCTTTGTTAAACTTGTCGAGTGGCTACAGGCTGACAGCGTACAGCACATGGCTCTACTTGCTGTTATGGTCTTCTGTTTTTCTTTAGTCTGAGTTATAAGTGTAGAAAGGGAAGCCAATCATCAAAGAGGAGAGCAATGAGGGCAGAGTTGCAACCGTACTGTAAACATTTTCTGAACTGGCTACTGTATAGGGAGCACAGTAAGTGGGGTTTGAATTACTAACATCTAAAAGCCATCAGAATGGAGTTAAATTGAATGACAGATATCCCACTTTTGCATTGTCAGCACTCCACGGAAAAATCCACCTTGGAAAATCAAACTGTGTCATACAGTAAGATACGGCTATATTGATCCTCAGTTACTGTCAGAAGTATTTTTTTTTATGTTGACCTACTTGTGCTCCCAGAGTAAACATCCTAGATCAGAAATTTCACCAGTTATTTGTTGATTACCAGATATAGCATGCGAGCAGGGAGACACTATGTCAACATGTACAACGTGTTAACTGATATGTAGAAAGGAGAGGAATTCCGTATTAGAAGAGGTAGTATCTACAGATACGGACCCGTAGCCTGTGGCCTACGGATACGGCACTTTCCATTTGCCAGACAGATACGGACCCGTACGCGAGTCTCACGAGTCAAGAAGCTGCTAACCACTGCAAACTGTTGAAAGGTAAGCAAAGGTTAAGGTTAGTGTTAGGGTCAGGTTTCGGGTCCGTACCTGTAGTACCGATGCTACAGGTCCGTACCGCTAGCGTCTACCGGGAGTCACGTGACCAGATCTCGCGTATCTGATTGGCAAATGGAAAGTGCCGTATCCGTAGGCCACAGGGTACGGGTCCGTACCTCTAGCAAGTACCATTAGAAGAAGATATTTACTGAAACTGAGTGGTGAACTTTTATTAGATAACTGCTAAAATACGAAGAGTAAGGCACAAGCTCAGTTCATGTTACTTGGTCTTGTTTTCATTTTCAGATGTATCAAAGAAAATCCCAGCACATATACAGTCATGGAAAAAATGATTAGACCACCCTTGTTTTCTTTAATTTCTTGTTCATTTCAATGCCTGGTACCACTAATGGTATATTACCCGAAGAACACAATGAACACAACAAAAAATGCAGCAGATTCCATAATACTTTATGTCCTATTTGATATGTTGAAGCTTAATTGTATTCCCAGGATATATAACAGGTCATTTCATGTCATCAGCAGCACTGCACATGTGAAGGCCTAGAGTGGCTTCCTGCTGACATTCAAGCCGTAACACAACTTGGAAGTTGTCTGAGTGTTTAAGTGGTTTATTATCAAGAAAACCATAGAAAATGTCTAGATATCAGCACTTAAATTAAACTCTTATGAGTTATTTTTGTTGTTATTATTATATTTGTCCAAACAAATGTACCTTTAGTTGTACCATGCATTGAAATGAACAAGAAATTGAAGAAAACAAGGGTGGTCTAGTCATTTTTTCCATGACTGTATGATGCACGTGTGGCTTTTACTCTGAAATGATCTTCAGTCATCAACTTCTGCTTTTGGTGTGTTGCTTTGATACCACCTAGGACACTCAACCACAGATTTTCTTGGGAAACAGCTGTTTGGTCTGCACCGGAGATTCACTGGCAGGTTTCACGCTAACCCAAAAATGACTTGTGCTTCTGTCTCTCTGTGTGTGTCCAGGATGAAGGATACCAGTAAGAAGAACAACATCTTCTCTCAGTTCAGGAAGAACGACAGAGACAAGCAGAAGCTGATAGAGACTGTGGTCAAACAGCTGAGGAGCCTGGTCAACGGCATGTCCTCCTAAGCACACACACACACACACACACACACACACACACACACACACACACACACACACACACACACACACACACACACACACACAGAGGGAGGAGTGATGTATGTGTCTCAAAGAGGTATATTGAGTGAAACCTGCATGCAGTCACATGCACACACTGAACTGCCAAGAAACCCACAGAGGAAAGACATTTTGACACGTGTGAAGAAGCTGCAGCACACAACATGGCAGTGACATACAAGAACCACAAAGGGAGTTCTCTCACACACACACAGAAAGGCCAGATAAACAGCTTACATGCGCATACTAGTTTCACACGACGGCACAGCAATACACACACTGTTCAAGGCATGCGGGGATCTGACTCCTAGCAGTTACAACACACACATGAAGTCATATCCTCTTGTTACCGTTATATCTGACTGAATACTCGATGTAAATAACAAACATGCTAAACAGTTTACCAAACTCCTCACAGGAATAAACAATAAAATGTTTGTAAAGTATTTTTAACGGCTATGCTAAGACAAACTATGTTTTGTACATTTGTGAGAGGGCAATGATTGTAGCTGCAATGGGGGACTGGTGCAGCACAGGAAGTACTGGGACAATGAAATCACCATCTGAAATGTTCAAAGGATGATGTGGAAATGCATTTTCTTGCCCTTCATTCTTAAATAAAGTGAGACAAAATCATTTAAAAAGCCACTGATCAAGCTATTCGTAATACAATATCTAGTTGTAGTTGTGTCAGACAAATGTCGTGTGGATTTTATGAAACTACGACAGCTTAAAGGATAAAGTGTGGGCTATATTTAAAGAATAGCAAACCCACCAGTTATGCATTTATGGTGAAGACCAAACCAAGCCAGACAGACAGCCCTCACAGCTTAACAGAGCCAATGGTTTCCCTAAATGTGGGGGTCAGGGGTTCAGGTGTTTCTTTAAATTTGTCATCACTTGTCTACACACTGAAAAAAACTGTTTTCGACCCCTGGTATTTCAACGTTTGTCATTTAAATAGGATTCAAAAAACAGATTATTGTAAGCCGTTTCCTGACAACCTAAAGGAGGTCCGTACACGGTTTAATGAAGACACTGTGTTAGCTTTTACTGCCTGCTCATACTGGAATTTACAGCTGTGGCGTTTGATTTAGGTCGGAATGCCATTCACTTTGATTATGCAAATTAACATGCAGTGAGCTTCATAATCTACTTACAACTTGTTGAAATTTGGCATGCAGATGTGCACTGTTCACCAGAGGCAAATGTTCTTTACGCTGCTCTGCGCAGCTTCTCATGTTATCAACGGTTCGATCAGGCATTAGAAACAAGTGTGTGCTCTAAACGCATTCCTTCTAGCAGCTGTTTTTGACTTGACGCTGAGGCTTGTTGGCTCCTCTACAGCCTATGGTTACCCATTACACCCTTCTTCTGTAAGAACCTGCAGCCACATTTACATTCATCTTCAGGGAATTCCAGCTCCGGCCTAATATTACATCTTAGGCGTTTAATGTATTTTCTCCACAATCTTGGTAACCAGTTAAGAACAATACAACTTAAATTTCATAATCAACTCAGTGAACTGTTTTCAGATGGTTACTCTGACATTAAAATATGCTGAAAATGTATCCAGTGGTGGCTCTGACAAAGCCCAAATGAAATCATTGTCCCAGTACTTCAGCTGCTGTTACTGCGTATGTTTGAGTGCAAATAAAGGAGATCCTGAGTATACGGGTGGATGGAAGAACATGTGAATGAATGATGACGTCCTCAAAGACTGATGTTCATGGGGAAAAAAAGTGACATTTTGTTCAACTCCTTTGTGGTTTTGCTTGCTTTTTTGTTTAGTTTTGCTTTTCTGCCGCACATTTAAGCCAACCTGCTTCGACAGTCTCACAGTGACAGAACACGAAGGAGCTCAACGTAGTAGCATGTGATGTTTAAAGAGGGCAGAAATGATGGGAGTCCTTTACATCCAGACTGTAGTTAGAATCTTTACATGTTCCCTGCACATGAGAATGTAAAAAACGTGGGTGAAAATCTGTAAAGTGGCTTGTTAATTATTTGACCTGCTGGACACACAACACTTTACACCAAATAATGCAATCCTTTACACAAACATCCATGCAGATGCCAGCCGGCTCATTGCAGCTTGTTGTACTGCTCTGTATTAGATTGTGCAGGTGGACACATCTGGATTCATTCAGAGAAGACTCCAGGGAGCTGGTGATAAGTTTGGATTGGAGTGTCAAAGTGAAAAATGCATAAATAACCCTGGAAGAGAGGGTTTGCTTGTGATGTGATGTCACCGTATGACATCATTTATGTGATCTGCGTATGTTTAATGTAAATACAAGCAGAACACACTGATCAGAATGTAAGTGGATCAGCTGGACCACCTCTGGATGTGCACTCTGACCACATCTGGAAACATCTCTGTAAACCAAATCCATCTAACGAGTTGAAAAGGGAATGGGGGGGGGACACGTGAGTCGCTTCTCTGTAAAGGAAGAATAATGAGATGCATGCAGCAGCGTCTCTTCAGGAGGCAGGAGTAGCTGTGTGTCATTTATCATCTGCAGTCAGTCAGTGAGCGCGTGGTTATCGTTTTACTGCGTTCACTGTGTGTGTGCAGTGTGAACTGTGTGACTTATCCTAGATAGATTTTAGAGTAGATGACAGCATATACGTCATTTTGAAACCTGCAGCAAACGATTTAAGCACAGCTGCACTTCAGGAAGGCACTGGGAGCGCAGTGCTTTGGGCTGTCATGTGATCTTAACCCTGCACATCGTATCAGCCTGTTAGTAGACTCCTGCATTGCATATTGAGATCCAGTAGTTAGTTGTTGTTTTCCTTTTGTTTGGTCAAAATATTAAAAAGAATGCAAAAAAGCAAAAGTAAGATTTTTAAAAGTTGCTAAATCATCACAAGAGACATGCAGACGAAACCAAAATAATGATGAAAAGAGTGAACTTTGGGAGCAAAGTATCCACATTTAACATTCATGTATCATCTGATCAAGACAGAACCCACAATATTATTCAAAATGCTTTTTAAAAAAACAAACAAAAAAAAAACAAGATTTCAAAAATGTGGGAGATGAATTTCAGATTCCAGGATTGGGTAAACGTCTTGAGGATCCAGTTAGTGTGACCAGAATCAACATGAGACTGGATGCTGGGTAAATCTAGTCAGGCACATTTGAGCTTCCACATATAGACGATTGTCAAATCTGATAACTGTTCATTGTACAAGATATTGGTTTGTTTCCCTCAAAGTATCACTCTTTAATTGCCGTCAGATCCTCAGCGATGCGGAGGGTGTTCAGGTGTTTTCATGTGAAAGAGAACACCACTACATGCCCTTAGCTATGCCTATATGTGATGTTAAAAGTACCTGATTCATGATTACAAGAAAGCAAGTCCCACGGGCAGCTTATTAGTGAATATGTACACGTATATATATATATATATATATATATATATATATATATATATATATATTTAACTGCTTAATAACTTGCATTCTATTTGTTTTTCCTTTTTGTTCCTCAGGGTGAAATGAAGCTTTAGAATCCTGTAACTTACGAAGCACAGCAATAATGAATTGGTTCCTTTACAGCCTCACGGGCAGGTTGACGCTTATTTCAGTCCTGCTCGTGATTCCTGAAGACAAACATTTTATACTGAGACTGTTTCTATTCTGTTCATGTTTTTGGGTCTGTGCTCTCCTTTCAGCAGGCGTTTTGCACTGAAAATTATGACGTTTTTTTTTCTTCTTTTTCCTTTTCGATTCATTATTTGCCTTTTTTAATAGCTGCCTGTAAATGCCACTGTATATACTGCATTTTTTTGTAAAGAAAATGATCCAGAGGTTTGTGTGCTGCAAACAGAATTGGAGGTTGGCACTGTGATGTGCATCTCCATCAATAACTAAAGTAAATATGTAATTAATGAGAGTTTCAATTTGCATTTGTTGCTTACTTGGTGAACACAGTTGAGCACAATATAAAGAGCTCAGTGATTAACGCTGGTACCTTCTCTCCTTTCATTTGCATGGCACAAATGTTTAAAGTGTTCTAGCACAGACCCTGTAGAACGTTCCACTGAAGTAGCCTAAGCTAAGTAGAGAAAAGTCGAGCAGAAATCAATTGCAAAGCCCTCCTGAATGCAGTTCAGAAAGATTTCCTGTAGTGGATGCACATGTAGAACTTTTTTTTAAAAAAAGCAAAAAATGGCAAAGTTAAAGCTTTTAGAAGAATTTAAGGTATGAGCGTAGAGAATGAGAAGCTCCGAGCAGGAGAGTGGGAAAGAAAAAATGAAAAATAGTGCTGAAAGTTACCAAGACAGCCGGTAAACACAGAGGAAGTGTGATAGTTCCATTAACAGGGAGAAAAAACTGGAAAACAGGTGCACTTTCTATGAAATGGTTCAACCTTGTTTCCACATATTTTACACACTGCAGAGGAGTTAGGAGTCAGACACTGCTAGGATGGAGATTGTTGGAGCCGCCACACTGAGCTCCTTCAGGAAACCGAATGTTCCTCGTCTTCACAGATCTTTATCATTGTTCTCCCAGTTCAGTTATGACACCTACTGATGAAGGCGTCACAGTTGATGCTTAACCCTCCTGTTATGCCGCGGGTCAAACTGACACATTTTAAAGTTAAAACAAAAAAGTTTTAAGTATTTTTTGTATGGAACTTCCTCTGCTTGGCTTAATAAGTGTAATCAACATATAAAATGAAAATGGTTCATCTCACATATTTGTAAACCTGCCCTGAACAGAAGGGGTGTCTTATGTTAATTTATCAACGCCATGAAAGGAAAAAATTCAAAATGTTAAATAAAATACAACTATTGTATTTGTACAAGGTGTCCCAAAAAACTAACATCATTTGAGATGTCCATATCAGAGTGACTACATGGTCAGAAGAAATGATACTTAACAGGATTTATTCTGGACATAAAATGTTTTATTCAACAAATTTCAAATGAAAAATTCTGAGTGATGGTAATTTGTCCATGTCATTGGTTATTTCCATGTCCATATCTGTTTACCTGTTGGCACTTGTTTATGAAGTTTTCTGACAAATTCATGTCTGGGATTCACATTTGAATGAGTTTGGGCGTACTTATAAAACACAGAGCGCCTTTTACATTGCAGTAAACGGCATGTCTATTCCTGAAAGCAGAAAAATAAAAACAATTGAAGACTTCATTTGCAAAAACAGGTAACTCCGTTTTCAGAAAACTCTTTTTTTTATTATTGCTAACTTGAGATAATAACACTAATAATTTATTTTTTCTCTATTTTGTCATGTATTTTTCTACTGCATCAAATCCACTTAACTTCAGTTTGCTATTATCTCAAGGAAACAATAAAAAAAAGTTTTCTGAAAATTTATCAAAACGGAGTTCTCTGTTTTTGCAAATGAACTCTTCAGTTACACAGAGCAAACAAATGTCAAACAAATTATTCGGTGATGAAATGATGTCAGTTTTTTTGGGACGTTTTTTTTTTTTTTATGAAAAGTGAGTGAATTCTCATTGAAACATGATCTATGAGAGGTAAAGAACACCATCGCACTAAATGGTGACTGAAATGGTTATGAGATATAAACAATGTTTACTGGGATTTTTTGGTTTCTGACATTTTTGGATAATTAAACATGTAACGGGTCAAATTGATGCAGCAACATCATTCCCAAGAAACGAACCCAACAGGAGAGTTAAGGTCCTAATTTTTCCCCAGTAGGAACCAAGCTTTTGGCCCTGCAGATCTTTTTAACTGGCCACAGATTTCTACGTTGAGTTTGTTTTCACATTTATCTGCTTGAGCTTACCTCAAATTTCTTAACCCAACCTGAACCTAACCCCTCAGTGAGACAACTGAGGAAAGTTTAGACAGTAAAGTTACTTTTTAAAACTAATTGTTACCAATACTGCAAATCTAGTCAGAGGTAGTGTATTTTGTCATATAATTAATATGTCAGTGTTTGTCTACTTGCCAGATGTGGTAATTAACATTTCCTCATTATCTTAATTCAAAAGAATTCAGTCTGCAGTACATTTCCTCTATATAACATGTTCTTGGTGAAAATACAGTTTCCAGGAGAGACAGGGTTGCAAATTCTAGATAAAGTTGTTAGTCTGTACTTGAAGTAAATGTTAGCCATTTTAATGTACATTTATCAAAGAATCTAGGAGATCAAATCTCCAGTTGTGAACAAAAGTTTACACTTGTCTTGAGTTTCCAATGACTTCTGCAAAACATCATTTTGTGTGACAGAAATATTGAAACACAAGCGATATGGTTACAAAGTTCATCTTACTTTGGTTCTGCTTTTTGGTTCTTTCACAGATTTATTATAATTTAGCAGCTGTGGACAATCAGTCACTCAGAAGAGGTCATGTGACTAAGAAAATCAGATCAGCAGAACTCTCTGCATCAGCAAAACTGATGATTCCTGTTGCTGTATGTGTGTTTTTGAGCCATCAGATTTAGTCATTTTCCAGAAGACGTATAATAAATCAGTGAAAGTTCAAAAGTGCATGATTGTTTTTCTGTGACAAACATGGATGTGTTTCAATAATTCCGTCATAGAGAATTAAGAATTATAGGAGTCATTGGAAGCTTAGCACTGCCATGATATACATGATCTTTACAAGTCTGTTTTGTTATCAGCCGAGGGTGCATTTCCACATCCACGGTTTACGTTTGTGTGTTGTAATGTCGCTGCTTGTTTGGTGCAGAACGGCTGTATGGACATTATATAGATAACACAGTGGTAAGTCTATTTTTGTGTCCAACATTTTTGCCCTAAAACAGGATATGAGCACCTGTACAGCTGCTGTCCACATTGCTGTGCCTTGTCAAGGGTCAACACGGACTCTTAAAGATTCCTCAAATATCTACTTCCCTCAGATATTTAAATGCCACTTGCTGTGAACATTCAAAAGTAGTCCTAGTCTCCTGAGTGGTTCTGGCTTTCTCTTCTTTGACAGTATGGATGGAACAGCACAAAATAATCAGATTTTTGTAGATGTTGGTTTAGAGTCACTGTTTGGTAGATTTAATTACAACAGAAATGACAAAAAATACTGATAATATAGTTAATTATGAATCCTTTATGTCAATTTTTCAACAATCAACTGCTTTAACTACAACTTGTACTCCTAAACTTGAGTGTTGACTTGTCACATGTTCCCTCAGTGAGCTATGATGCTAACAGAAGAGCAAAGTTTAGCTAACAGGCAACAAAAGTCCCACCACCACTTGATGTAGACCAAATTAGACAATTATTCGAGCGCTTATGAGCCGTAGCAACTCTAAGAATGATCCAGGTAATTCAGGATAAATCCCCTGGCTGTTAGACTGTCACACTTCCTGGAGGATGAACACTTTGGACACTTGACAGCCTTTTTTCTGTGTGGCTACACTTTGGACCAGTAGTTCTATTTAATGTAATTAATGCTAATTATCAAGAGTTGAAGTGACCCGTGGCCAGTGGGATGGAGCTAAGACCCAATCTCAGAGATGGATGTATGAAAACACGTTCAAATCAAGCTAAAGCCAGAGGTAGCAGACAGATTTTTAGCTCTTTATACTACACAAAGATGTTAACTCATCTTTAGCGACCACCAGTACCAGTGTAGATAAGGTTGTGCTCCCCCTTCTCCTCTCTGATACACTCTTACACAAAAACAGAAGTGTCACTTGTTCTTGGAAGGTTTTCTGTCTTCTGGTGACTCAGCCTTGGACCCTCGTTGTGTCCGCCCTCACACATACGAACTGGAAATGGCAAGTGAACTTTGGCCTGGGTCAGCATCTGAATGCGAGGATCCCTGTCGCCACAGATGTAATGAGGCGAGAGACATTTGGAGAGCTCTATTATCACTGGACAGCAGCCTGCCAGCACACACACACAAATGTGTTTGCTTTCTTCAGAGGGTTACTGTGCCTCTCAGCTCTACTGTCTTGCTGCATACCTTCCTCTACATACATGTCGTCCATCTGCATTTAGAAAGTGAAGGTGGATTTATCTCAGCGCATACCTGCTTTGTTCAGACAAGTCCGGTATTTAGCATGAGTCTCAGAGTAAATATGTGGGGAAAGTAGTCCTAACTGGCCACTTTAAGCTTTGCTGATATCCGACAGGAGGAACTTGCATCGGTCAAGCGGAGACGTTTAGCTGTTAGAGATGTTCACTGGTGGTAAGTGGATCACTACGTGTCAATTCAGGAAAGATGTTGATCCACTGTCTTATATTTTGTTGAGTGGTTACTTATTTTTAGAGAACTTCATGTTCAGATTTTGTGTTCTCTCAGAAATAGGTCTTATCTGGGGGGCAAATTTAAAGTTACATAGTTCCACAAATATAACCCCCAGAGCCATGAAATTTGTTAAGGGCCCAGACAAAAGTTGTCTACAGTAGATCCAAATAACTGAATAGCTCCAGCAGAGGTCAAAACTTTATTATTGCACCTTGAAAATGGAAAAAAAAATGTAGGTTTTTCATACAAGGGTGGCATTGGAGATAAGTGTGTATGCATTTGGATGCATCCATATTTCTCACCAAAAATACCGTTTTTTCACCAACTTTTGAGGCCTCTAACATCAGTAGAAAATGATGTGTGGTGAGTACTACAAGTATGGCAAGAGAAAGTTCCCGTTTTTTCCATTTGAACTTGCCTAAATGATGATTTAAAATGACAGAACCACAAAACTGGTGTGCAAAAGGGTTCCTTTATTGTCATATGTGCAACAGTACAAATTCCCTTCAAGATGGCTTCATGTTAACAACATTAGAGGCTAATTTTGTTCAATCAAATTGTATGTTAGCGGACACTTAAAATGAACACTAAACAAGGAAACTTCTGATAATTCAACACACACCACAGCAAGCCTCATGTTCATGGAAACACTTAGCAGAAGTACTGCAGCACCAGCACAAAGTTGGAGACACTAGAGCAACACCGCTGTCTGAAATGACCCAATAAGTTTATTAAAAGATGCACTCTGACAAAATTGTAATTGTTTTTGCGACTGGCTGCATTTGTTGAAAACTGAGCTACAAATAATGTGCCGACATCCTTACCTTCCTCACCATTTAGCTGAAAGACATGGAGAAAATCTAGCTGCTTTCATGCAAAGGCTGGGCTTGCTTGTTTGATTTAAACTACAGAAAGTGCAGATAAAATATCTGAGAGAGACAGAATGCTGCTGTGGATTTTGGGTAGCTCAGGCTGCACAGTAGTGTGGTGTTTATTACTGTCGCCTTGCAGCTAGAAGATCCCAGCCATCCTGGGATCTTTCTGCATGGAGTTTGCATGTTCTCCCTGTGCAGGCGTGGGTTTTCTCCCACAGTCCAAAAACATGCTGAGGTTAATTAATTCTTCTAAATTTGCCATAGGTGTGATTGTTTGTCTCTATGTGTAGTCCTGCGACAGACTGGTGACCTGTCCTGTCTTCGCCCCAAGTCATAGGGACAGACTAAAGCCCCTCTGTGACCCTAACGAGGATTAAGCGGTGCATAGATAATGGATGGATGGATGAATAAGCTCATTTGTCCCACCTGCAGGGCACATAACAGGAGGGCCAGGTGAAATTAAAGTGAAAGGGAGGAGATTCCCAACCTGAGCCCACTTTAGGGGCTGCAACATAAATCTGAGGGATCTGAGATGATAAGAGTGGAAAAACACAACTGTTGCTTGTTTCTTTTTTACTTTCCTTTTAAGCTTTATTTTTTCAGGACTCAATGATTTACACAAAATTAAGAGATTAAAAGTCAGTCTGTGGCTCAACAGGCTGAACTATTATTCAGAAGCCCTTTAACTTAACATCAGTGTTTTCTTTACTACGGTAATCTCTTATTTTATACTTTTCAAAATGACCCGTTTCATAGATGTAGCTACTGGATATTTTGTATATTGAGATTTTAAATACAAAGATCAACTTCAAAATGAGTACGTTTTAAGTTCTTTTTAGATAAAATACATGTTGACTCAAAAGATAATTTCATTCCAGGGCATTTTCTTTTTTACAGTTATGTTCTTCTATTGTCATGATGTTGGCCTATTTTACTTTTTTCAAACGACAACAAAAACAACTTTTTGATTTCTTGCAGAAGACCTGATGCAATAATAAAGGCGTTTTATGAGTGAAAAACAAAATGCCTTGGGATTTTTTGAATAAACTGGTATATTCTTACAAATGAAACCTGCATAATGTTGCTTTATATGATCTATTTTTTACATACTAATTGTTAAATCCAAATTCACCAACTCCAAAAGTATATTATTTCACTGATGATGCATCTGTGCTTTTACCCAAATACAATTTTGAATATAGGACTTTTACTTTAGCACCATGTTTTATGTAAAAGCACAGTTATTTTTGGATAAAGCATGCGAATATTTTTTTCGTTGTAGAAACCAAAAAGCTTGGCAAACACTGGAATGAAAGCATCTGTTCTCCAAAGTGCTCCACAGCCATCAGAGGGTCAAGATGCAGCACCCACATACTCCTGTACAACACCATTATACACCCCCTGTCAAAGGTTTTGAGATGGGTTCTAATTTATTTGAATGAGAAAGTGTCTCAGAACTTTTGACAGGGCGTGTAGTTACTGTTAAACAGTGTAATATCACACAGTACGCCCTTTGCATATGAATAACATGAAATGAACGCTGAAGTGAATACCCATATAGTTGTTTCAAATTTAAATGTCTAAAGCAGCAAAACAAAGTACATTTCTAACACATCAAAGCCAATCAGAAAGTTGAGCTGTGTTTTGTAACAATCCAAACTGCAGCTGCCAGAAAAACGACATGACATCATCATATTTTAGAATGAGCAGTTTGATGATAAAGCAGCAGAGACATCTCACTCATTGGGGCACTAGTCCTTGTTTAATGTTAAGTGTGATTTCTGGATGGATTCTGAGATGTTTGATGAGCACACGCCTGTATTTTATTCATCAGAAAGCCAACATCCACCTCAGAGTCGTCCTACACATTCACACTGGGGGAACCAGCAGCAGATTCTGCACTCCTGTGATAATGCAGGGGGAGGGACTTTTCCTTCCTGCTCGTCAACAGGAATGACAAGTATTTTAGTGCAGGGATCAAACACTTTAACAAGGCAGTAAACAGCTTTTACATTCACTGCAACAATACAGCCGGCAGACAGAGGAGAACGAGCACTCATGTCCTTCCCCTGACCCAGGCACTGTTCACACTTTCTGACATACCCACTGGCTTTACCGCCGTTCTCCTGTTGGGTCCTGTTTGATGTTGTCGGAGGTAATGAACCTTGCACCTCTGCAGAATGTTTTCATCAGGTTTAAATGTCATGGAACTGTTCAGAAGAGGTGAAGTTCCATTATCTTCTTCTTCTAGTCGCTTGCCTTGGTTCCAGTTTATCTTGAGGTTCAGAAGTAATTTAATTGGATCAGATTTTGAAAATGGGCTGTTCAAAAGCAAAAAAAAAAGGATTCTGGTTTTGACCTGGATCTAACCTTCACTATGTGTTTTTGGAAACTTTTCAGTAGGATAGCGATAGCTGGGTGAGTCCACGCTACTTCAGAGAGATGTGTTGCTCCACCTTTTTCAGATTTTGTTAAAAAATGTACTTATTTCTTGTTTTGGACCCAGAATTAACAGTGGCAAAGCATGTACTATTGGTACCCGGCAGATATCATAGAGGCTACTTAAACGACGAAGCCCTTAAATACGTAAACCTTCCCCTCACATCCTACTCCTCCTTATCTTTGGTGGCTGGACTCACTACTGACCAGGATGAAGGCAGACACTCAGACTGCGATTTTCAAGTGGATGCATCTGACGGTATCTGTTTGGTGGGTACTTGATCCATCACCTGTCCCAGTTAGAGCTGCTGTGAGGAGGGCAAGACAACACAAACTTCACATTAAGACCGACACAGACATTGGCATGGCTGTTCTGCAAATAAATGAAATGGAATGAAGACTCTTTTCCCTTGTTTTCTTGCTTTTAGTACAGCAGTGGTATCATGTTCCACTTGTCTTGTTCTAACATTTGATATCAGGAGTTTTAATAAACATGTGATTTATTGTGGGTGTTGAATTACCATCAGTTTATCGTTCATTTAAAGTCCATGTATAGGGACATTTGGTAAGACAAAATAAGCCTCAGGTCTTATGCATCTTGTACCTTTACATATACAGTTGACAGTCACTAGTTGATCACTACTCTCACTGGTTTTTGTGGTTTTACAAGTGAGTCCACATCACCAGTTTTGTTTGGCAAAATAGAAAAAAAGTGGAGCCTTGGCTTGCAATTCCTGTGACATAAACTCTACTAATGGTAGAGGACTAAAACGTCAATGAAATGTTGGCCAAAGGCTGCATTTTTAGTAGGAAGTATAAATGCATCCATACATACACTACTGTTCAAAATTTGGCAATTTCCCAGTCAATTTCATGTTTTCCATGAAAACTCACACTTTTATCCATGTGCTAACATAACTGCACAAGGATTTTCTAATCATCAATGAGCCTTTCAACCCCATTAGCTAACACAATGTAGCATTAGAACACAGGAGTGATGGTTGCTGGAAATGTTCCTCTGTACCCCTATGGAGATATTCCATTAAAAATCAGCCGTTTCCAGCTACAATAGTCATTTACCACATTAACAATGTCTAGACTGGATTTATCATTCATTTAATGTTATCGTCACTGAAAAAAAAATGCTTTTCTTTCAACAATAATGACATTTCAAAGTGACCCTTACACTTTTGAACGGTTGCGTACATTCATGCAAGAAGCTTTCTGTTGCCCAAATACCACCCTTGGTTGGTTTTTTTCCATTTTCAAGGCCTGATATTTTAAATTGGCCTCTAATGAATCATTGAATCATTTGGATCGACTGGAAACAACTTTGTCTGTGTCCTCATCATCTTTCATGGCTCTGGGAGCTACATTTTTGGAGATATAGAACACTTAAAATGGCCAGATTAGTCATTCTACTGACTTTTGAGGCTGGATTTTTAAAAAAATATTTCTACTCTGAAAACATCTGAAGTTTTCAAAGTTTATCCAAAATATAGAATTTAATTGCTGGTACCAAATAACAAACACATAAGCTCTGAACAAAAGCTGAAATAGTGCAGGAACATATTTTTGTAATAGTTTCTGACTTCAGAAATCAGAATTATCCTGACCCAGCAGAAAGATGTATTCAGGGTGGATTTCAGTGACAAATAGTAACACGACATTTTTATTATGTGGAAACTTTTATATGAAGTTGTATTATGCAAACTGTAGGATCTAGTCTTTCATTTGTACCAGAAGGTTTTCAGGGATTTGGAGACGGTCAGTGTCATTCTATTAGTGGGCATTCGTTACCTTTTTACAACGAACAAAACTTACTGAGCAAAGGTCGACAAAGTTGATGATTTATATAATGATTAAAGTGTAAAAGTATTAATCGGATTTTTGAACTTCACACATAATTCTGTATCCAAGCTACAGTAAAACTTATGATGGCTGGATAAGGATCTGACAAATGGCTTATTCTGTCTCAAAGAATTTCACTTACATGACCTGACAGACACGTCAGAAAACAAACAGCGAGTGACCCGCTGCTGAACCACGAGCTTGACACTTCCTCTGACCTCTGCCTGCTGGGAGTGCACTTTAGATTTGCAACTCTAGCTAACAGATCCCAGGAGTGAAGCAGACTAATTGTCAGCCCGACTCACAAAGAAACAGTGATTTTTAGGGATAATCGGCAATAGAACAACATGCGGCAGAGGCATCGAATAGGAAAACACTCTTTTCCTGCCAGAGACACGTGCACGCACACTGCTTTGGAACCATTCATTTTCAGGATTTAGGGTCATATTCACAAGCGGTGTCATTAAAGCTGCATGTTATCTAATCACCATGGTAACTCATGCTGCAAAGATAACCTGCTCCGGAGCGGTTGTCTGAAGTTTGCCGCTGATCACATGGACGTAGAAAAAGGACTTGTGGAGGAAAGTTCTGCTGTCAGAGAAAATAAAAATTCATCTATTTTTCAACAATGACCACAAATATGTTTAGAGAGGAGAAGTTAACTCCCAGAACAGCATATCTATTGTCAAGCATGGTGGTGGCGGTATTATGCTCTGGGGCTGTTTTGCTGAAAGTTTAACTGGTGCTTAACCGGAATAAAGAAGAGGGAGGATAACCTTCACATCCTTTGGAAAAAAATACCCTAAACACCATAAAAGTGGTGAAGAAAACGCTAAATCAGGCTACAAGGAAGGTTTTAGACTGACCTCAGCAAAGTGCAAGAATCTGTGGACTGTGATGCAGAAAGCCAACAAATTTAGCTGAACTGCACCAATTCTGTCATTGTGAGTGATCAAAGATGCAACCAGAAGCTTCTGAACAGCCATCAGAAGAACGTAGTTGAGGTGAAGATGGCTAAAGTACATTTGACTAAATATTAGAATTGCTGTATGTATATTTTTGACCCAATAGATTTTGGCATATTTCCAGAAGGTCCACGATAGATTTAAAACAGAGTCAAACTGAATGATTCCCTGTGTTTCAATGATTCTACTATAGAAAATGACCAGTTGTAGGAGTCTCCAGAAGCTTAAGATGTGCTCTGGCCCTGTATGGAAACGTTTGCCCCAAACTGTAAATGCATGTTCTTGCAATTAACTTCCCTCATTCAGATTGTTCTGCACATGTGCACATTGCAAAGATCATCTTCAATGGTTCTCCAGTTGTAAAATGTGGGCAGCCTTTATGCCATTACTCAGTGGTGTCTGCTACTGGTTTGTTGACACTGGTGTGGTCATTCATTAAACTGGATCACATGCAGCAGAGACTCCTCTTCTACAGCTTCTGTGGTTCTTCCACCGCTGAAGAGTCACACAAAGCATTTGCTAATGATGGGCATGGCCTCTTTGGAATCTTTAATTGTAGGGACATGCATGACGTTTAATCCAAAAGCAAATAAAAATGTTTTAAATAAATATGTGACACCACTTTGATCTATTATTTACTCAGGACTTTAGTCATATTTAGCACCGATTTAAAACTTGTCTTCTTTTGTCTTCCCATCCTGTTTTGTTATCTGTTCTTAGTTTACTTACGACTATATTAAAGCAGGATCTCCATATAAATTCAGCCAAATCCCCTGCCAGCCCAGCCCTCTCAGTCCCCACATTAAGCTTTAATCACAACCAAAATGACTGCACACCAAATGAGAAGTCAGCTGATCAGCTTCTTCTGATTCAGCAGTGAAATTATTCAGTGATTATTTGGTATTCTTGCTTGGACAGACAGCTCGGTGGCCTACATGCTCTGCCTCTCTCTGTGTGTTTGACAGACAGTGAACTTGGTTCTTGGTGGTGCGCGAGTTCACCGAGATGTCAGGGTCATAAGCAGGTCAGCCAGAGTGCAGCTCGGAAAGGAGGCTACAAACACAGGAGCTTGTGCTGACTGTGCACTCTGTGGGCTGCGCACGTGTGTGTGTGTTTGTTTTGGCCGTCTGAGCAGAGATAACAGACAAATTAGCTGATATCTCTGTGAGTTTATCATCAGTATTTAAGGTAACAGTTGTGGAGCAGTGACAGATGCTAACAGCTGGTAGTACTATAATAGAAGTACTACTTGAAAAGTCATTTTTGACTTGTTGCCACCGTGGATGGTAGCTGATTTTTATGTATAGCATCAAATCTGTACCTTTTTTTTTTTTTAGAAGAAACGCCTCTTGTACAATGTTAGGCAGAGCTGTATTACATTCTGTGGAGAAATAAAGTATGTAACCCCCAAAGCTCTGGGCTATTTTAAAAATTTCCACTTGAGAAAGCATTCCCAAACCCAGTCAGTGTCAGCTCCAAATTGAAAACCCAAGACCTCTGCGGATCAGAGACACTTGAGAGAATCTGGACATCCAGTAAGTTATCTCGTCTCCATCACCACACCAGGGTGAGATCTGAAAAATACCAATAAAAATGAACATCATACCTACCAAACCTACAGTTAGACTGCAGGGTTTCTTATTGTACAACCCTATGTTCTGGACTTGGAAAGTTCACAGCCTGGCTCTCAGATCACACTCAATCTGCTGCACCTGTGAGACTGAGCTCAGCTGTTACCAATCAGCTGGGCGGGGATATAAGGAGGGATCTCACAGCTGCTCAGATGGCTGTGGGTAGGTGACCAGGAAGGTTTGACGCCATCAGTCGGCCGTCTTCTGGAAACCCAAGTGTCTTTGTCGTGTCAGTGCACAGAACCCAGCACTTCCTTGCTTTTGTTTTGGGGAATGTTTTGCTTTTAAGGGGTTTTTGTTTGGTCTACCACTTTAGTAGATTTAGTGGGGATAGTGGTGTTCAACCACACCCTATCCTCTTTTAGACCACAGAACTCTGTTTTCTGTTTGTTTGTGCAGTTTTTGTTAGCTTCACTCATTAACAATCTTGGTTCATTTAGTTTCGTCTGAGACATGAGGGGGGTGGAACATAACCCCTTACTATAATTCACCTTGAACTCACCCTTCTACCTCATATCCTGATCCTACTGCTGCTGTCTCTCTGTAGAGTGTTTAAGGAAACCCAAAACCCTTCTGTTGGCTGCTTACGGTTTGGGATTATAAGAGAATGTTTGTACCCTGTAGTTCTAGGTTCATGGGGTATTCAGAACTAAAAAGGTTCATCCACTGGGGAGCATTAACGTGCTCATGAAACTCCTTTGCAATCAGTCAGATTCTGACATTTCCAGTCTTTGACAGTGTGCTGATGTGTGTTTGGACCTGAGTGAGGCACACCCCTCCTTTGGTTTATCACACCTGAACAGCAGAATGTTGTTTTACAAATTCACACTGTGATGAGAAAAATCCAGCAGCTACAGCATGACATGCTGGAAACCCATTCACCCTCGCTGCTGTCAGTCTGACACGACAATGTGTTCGCGCTGGAGTTTTCAGCAGCCTACATGCTCCTAGTTATCACGTTACAAGTTTAATGTAAGCTGGCTTGAATGCACCTTTCTGAGACGCCCTCAAACCACGTAAAGTCAGTTTAATAAATGATCTTTACGCTTGTGAAAAGCCATATTACTTTACTTACTTCACAGTCGCCTTATTAAATCTTTGTCAAGAAGGGAAATGATGAATAAACACAGACTCTTAAAACAGGACTGTAGCAGGAATTTGGATGGAAGGATACTTTATTAATCCTGGGGGAAATTCAAGAATTTTGTTCAAAAGGAGCAGTTTTTTCATATTCCTTTAAAAATCAGCTGTTTTACATAAGAGAAGATCTACTTTTTTCATCCTAGAGGAAATTATTTTGCCAGAGTACAATACAATAAACAAAGCTTAATGGAATATTCACAACTACACAGAGGTTAGAAAGTGTCTAAGTGGATGTCAAGAAATAGTGTCTGGAAAAAATACAAAATAAAAACAAATAAAGTACACAAGTAGAAAATGCAAAGTGCAGACTAATAACAGGAAACAGATGAACAGTGAACTGAAAATAAACAGATGTATGGCACAAGAAATATTGCACTTGAACAATGATAATACAGATCGTGAGACTATTAACCCTGTAAGACCCAAATGTTGAAGAAAAATGAGCAAAAAAATAAAAGTAAACAAAAAATTATATTTACATAAACCCAAATATTGAAGAAAAATGTAACTTAAAACAAAAACATTTATTGAATTTGCTCATTTTTTTCAAAATTTGATACATAAATAACTCAAACATGTAAAAGAATAGCAAAAAAATAAGCAAAAACTTTCTCTATATAATAAAAAGCTGACGTATTTTTGCAAGAGTGGGTTTTAGAAATCAGAAGACATTGTACAGGAAAATAAATCTGCTGATTATGTTTACAGCTAGAATAGTCATTTACCACATAAAAAATGTCTACACTGGATTTCTGATTCACTTAAGGTTATCTTCATTTTAAAAATGGTTTTCTTTAAAAAAAAAAAAAAAAAAGAAGAAGAAGACATTTCTAAGTGACCCCAGACTTTTATAGTAGTGTATGTGGAAAAACTGAATTTCTCTGCTGAATCCTAAAAACTGGAATCCGCATATAAAATAGTAATCAGTAATGTAATCTGCACTGTAAAGTCCCCAGCCTGATGAACTCCTCCCCACCCTTCACTTCCAGCCATGCAGAAGTCACAGGAAAAGTCAGGTTTTCCATCCGTGCCATGCCGGGATATCAGGTTCTGTCTGCAGGCTTCTGTGTGGCTGTAACGGTGATCGTTCCGTGCCTTCCCGCCCGGGTGAACCTCGGGGCAGCGTGCTGTGAAAACGCACACAGTCAGCCAGAACAGACAGATCCATCCATGTAATGTGTCCGCGTAAAAGCCGCAGCCAAGCTGTCTCACCCAGGCTGAGCGATGGACGCGCACACACGCAAACACTCTGCCACACATCAGCTCCAACTCACACACACGCACACACTGACACACACACCTCCTGACGTTATGGCAGGTCGTAAAACACGCGTCCAAACGCACAGTGAGGATGTGGAGCTGCTCGGTGTTTACTCGGTGTAGCCCGGGGATAACCTCTGCGTGCGTGTGTCCGCGCGTCCCTGCGTCTGTCACTGCTGACCCACGTGTGAACTCATAGAGAGCGATATCATTTTATAACACAGAAACAGACGGAGAGAGCAGGTTAAAGTCTTCCAGATTAGACTGAGGTTCGGTGTGAAGCAGCCTGAGAGGAGCAGATTCACCTCCTGCTCAGATGATCCTCATGGTTCTCCTCTTAGACCAGGAGGGTCCAACTCATTCTAGATCAGGAGCCACATTCAGCCCAGTTTGATCTCAAGTGGACCAGACCAGTAAAACCACAGCATAATAACCACCATAAATAACCACAACTCCAAGTTGTCCAAAACAACAAAACAAGAAAAACAAGAAAAAAATTCAAAAATGAGGCTCAAAATGAGACAAATGATAGAAAAATAAACCAAAAAAGAGACAAAAAGTTAGACAGAAAAGTTATAAAGCAACAAAAAATGGACAAATGACAACAATTAGACAAATGACAAAAGCGAGAAACAAAACAACAAAAATAGACTAACAATTCAAGCTAGACAAAAAGCAGAAAATGATGCACAAAGCAATGAAAAAAGCACAAAATGACAAAAATAAGAAACACAAGCGAGACAAAAAGGAAACACAAAGTGACAAAAACATGAGACAAACGACAGAAGTCAGACAAAAACAGACAAAAAACAACAAAAACAAGAGAAAAAAATTACAAAAATGAGACTCAAAATGACAAAAGTGAGAAACAAAATGACAAAAAAGAAAGAAATAACATGAAACCACACAAAGAAAAAGACAAAAAGGTTAGAAAGCAACAAAAAAATGAACAAATGACAAAAATTAGACCAAAAACTGCAAAAGCCAGAAACAAAATGACAAAGAATAGACTAGCAACACAAACGGGACAAAAACACACAAAATGACAAAAATGTGAGACAAATGACAAAAGTCAGACAAAAATAAGGCAAAATGTGACAAAAATGAGACACAAAATCACAATGAGCAATACAGGATTGTACTTTATGATCAAAACAACTTGGCATGGTCTAGAATTTTTTTTTAAATGTATCGTTTTACACATTTACAATCTGCATTTAATGTCTTCTTTGTAACTTTTACATTGAGGACCGGATTGGACCCTCTGGAGGGCCGGTTTTGGCCCGCGGGCCACATGTTTGACACCCCTTAAATATGATTACACCACATGGATAAACCTGACAATCACAAACCACCACAGCCAGTCACTTCAAATGATTCACAAGTTGGAGGTAAATCTGCAAACTTTCCTCTGAGCAGAGGATTAAGCAGCTCCTCTCCATTCAGAGTTGCTGCTGCTGAATGCCCTGCAGGCAGCATTGCTGATCCTACAAGCCGGCCTTAAGCCTCGCTAATTAGACTGTAAACTAGCCGCGTTATTGCCAACAAAGACGTCTTGGGACGCGATTCCATTGTCTCGGAGGTAATCGTCACCTTTTCTCAGTGAAATCCGCCGCGGATTGTGTGCGTGCAACAGGAGGGAGGATTAAAGATGAAACAAATGGTGAGGCAAGGCAGCGAGCAGACCGGAGGCGGGGCCGACGACACCCACAATTAAAGATGAACTTTGTGTGAACTAATTTATCTGAGGGAGGAGAAGGTAACAGGCTGCCGGGCGCCTATAAATGCGCCGGATGAGCAGCTCGGAGCCTCAGTCCGCTGACGGAGCTCCACCACACCGGCACCATGCCCCTGAGCAACCTGCTGGCCACCTTCCTGTGCACCACCTTCGTGCTGCCCGTCCTGCTGTTCCTGGTGGCGGTGAAGCTGTGGGAGGTTTACCTAGTCCGCGGCAGAGACCCCGGCTGCCCCAGCCCGCTGCCCCCCGGCTCCATGGGGATGCCCTTCATCGGAGAGACGCTGCAGCTCATCCTGCAGGTAAACAGCTGTTGGGTCCCACGGTGCACACGTGGAAGAGGAGGCTGCAAACTTTAATCTGTTGTCTTGTGCTTGACGGGTTTTTCTTCCTCTATCCTCTCTCATTTCAACTATTCCATTAACTAGAATGGATCAGCTGCTGTGTTTGCTTCCACGGTGATCCTCTGATCAGCTTTCATGTGGGATCGCTCTCTCTGTGTGTGTGATCGTGTTTGCAGAGGAGAAAGTTCCTGCGGATGAAGCGGCAGAAATACGGTTGCATCTACCGAACGCACCTCTTCGGGAACCCCACGGTGCGCGTGACCGGCGCGGACAACGTCAGGCAGATCCTGCTGGGGGAACACAGGCTCGTGTCCGTGCAGTGGCCCGCGTCTGTGCGCACCATCCTGGGCTCGGACACGCTCTCCAACATGCACGGAGCGCAGCACAGGACCAAGAAGAAGGTAGTCAGAGTGTTTTTTTATCACTTAAAGATGACTGTTAAAAGTCTAGATGCAGTCCAAAACCAGCTATTTTCATGTTTTGGAAAAGCATTCTGCATATAAAAATAGGAAGGAAACTTCTAGAACTGCTGTCTAAAATGTGAACAAAGTGTCACTGTTGTCTAAGTCACCCTCCTGTTGTCTTTATTTATGGGCACCAAAAATCTGTTTCCTTGTCTGAAAAAAAATCCAAAAATTCAGCAAAAAAAAAATCCCCACATTTCTGAAAATTTGCAAAACCTTCAGGAAGAAAATTCCAATAATTCCTTAAAATTTTCCCTTAAAAGTTTTATTTTAAAGAATGTGGCAAGTGATTACATATATATCACTAAAACTTCTAATAATTTCTTTATCAACATTTACAAAAAATCCCTGGATTTTGGTTGATTTTTTTTGGTGAATGTTCTTAAACATTTTTAACATTTCTTTTTTTTTCACCAAAAAATGTTCAAAAATGTGGACATCAGAAGTTTCACTGTGAAAATATATATATTTTTCCACATTTTCAAACTTTAAACCGAGTCCGTTTTGACCCACAGGACAACATGAGGGTTAAAGTAAATAAAAATGGGATCTTTATCGCAGAAGTTTCAATTAGGGAGTGTTTAAGTTCTCCATGCTTTCATTTTGATGAAATAATCGTAGTTTTCCTCCCCAACATCATCGGATAATCATGGAACTATATGCACTTCCTTTATACACTGCAAATATGTTTAGCTTCCAGTTAAAATCCCTTTAAAAAAAAAAAAAAGTTCTTCCAATGTGATTAAAAAAACTTGCCCTTGATAGATAGATGTTTCTTTCGGGACATGAATCTGCACTAGAATCACTGGAAATGAAGGATGATGTCTGGAAATATTGGTGATTCAATTTTCAAAAGTCTGGGGTCACTTAGAAATTGAGCTGATATCCCATCATGACAGGGATGGAAAACCTGACTTTTTCCTGTGAATTCTGCATGGTTGGAACTGAAGGGTGGGGAGGAGTTCAGCAGCCTAGGGACTTTACAGTGTAGATTACATTACTGATTGCTCTTTTATTTGCTGATTCCAGTTTTTAGGATTCAGCAGAGTACTTCAGTTTGTCCCTATACACTTAAAAATGTACTTATTTTGAAAGAAAATAAATTAATTTCAATGAAGATCACATTAAATGAATGATAAATCCTGTGTAGACATTGTTAATGTGGTAAATGACTATTCTAGCTGTAAATTTTTAATGGAATATCTCCATAGGGGTACGGAGGAACATTTGCAGCAACCATCACTCCTGTGTTCTAATGCTACCTTGTGTTAGCTAACGGTGTTGAAAGGCTCATTGATGGGTCAAAATGTGACCTATATTCAATGGAATATGGGCCAACATCTGAAGCTGAATTACACAGATAATATTTTCTAAAGACGTTTCTTCTGTCTGTACTTTTTTGCCAAAAGAAAAACTTGTTCATCATCTGAGAAATGTAATTAATAACATTAGATTAGGATGAAATGCTGCTTGTGCTTTCATAAATCTAACCTGGTCGTCCACCACCTCTGTGCTCCTTCAGGCCATCATGCGGGCCTTCTCCAGGGAAGCTCTGGAGCTCTACATCCCGGTCATCCAGGAGGAGGTGCAGGCAGCAGTGAAGGAGTGGCTGGCCAAAGAATCCTGTGTGTTGGTTTACCCGGAGATGAAGCGGCTGATGTTCCGCATAGCCATGAGGATTCTGTTGGGCTTCGAGCCAGAGCAGATCAGGACTGACGAGCAGCAGCTGGTGGAGGCTTTCGAGGAAATGATCAAGAATCTGTTCTCCCTGCCCATTGATGTGCCTTTCAGTGGACTGTACAGGGTAAGAGAAAGACAAAACCTTAATCACATCAGCTCCTTCTTTACAAGCTTTAAATGAGGTGGATCAAATTTCTACGCACACGTGTAAAGAATGCTTGTCCTCCTGTCATCCTTCCTGCTCTCAGGGTCTGAAGGCGAGGAACTTCATCCACTCCAAGATAGAGGAGAACATCAGGAAGAAGGTGCAAGACTCGGACAAAGAGTCAAAATACAGAGATGCCCTACAGCAGCTCATTGACAGCAGCAAGAAGAACGGAGAGCCGTTTAGCATGCAGGTGAGAACGACTCACAGCACATGTACTGGATCAGAACATCTGCTTTTTATCCCTATGATCTGTTGTTCAGGTTAAGGGCTGAAATAATTCTTCTTGTGTGCTACTCTGACCCCAGGCCATCAAGGAGTCTGCGACAGAGCTGCTGTTTGGGGGTCATGAAACCACAGCCAGCACAGCCACCTCTCTGGTTATGTTCCTGGGCCTAAACCCTGAAGTAGTGGACAGACTGAGGCAGGAGCTAAAGGACAAGGTGATTATACTGTGCAACTCTACCTCTGTAAACTGCAATTTAGTTTTTATGCTGCACATTCAACCTAATGGACAGCTTGGTATCCTTAAAGTGATTTGGAGGGAATTTTTTGCCAGTATCTTCTATTATATAATTAATATATTGAAATATGCAACATAGCATCCCATAGAGCTAGTTATCCACACCAAAGCTGTCTCAGTGAAGCTAGGTACTAGTTTAAGGTATTTTAAACCCTTATTTGAAGGATTATGAAGCCAATTGAGCTTTTTAGATCACTGACAAGTTGAGATTTGTGCTAACTTCCAATAAAAGAAAAGTATTGGTAGATGCAGCATTTCCAGCTGTTTTTATCTGTACGATGCCACCTCGGCCACAGTTTTTCCTTAAGCTCCACCTGTTATGTCCTGACTGAACCACTGAGATGATTCCACAGTCTTCTCCTTATGCTCCTGTTTCTTTGTGTTCAGGAGGAGCAGGGGATGGACCTCCAGAGTCTGAACATCGAGTCTTTGGAGCATTTGAAATACACCGGCTGTGTCATTAAGGAGACACTGAGGATCAACCCTCCTGTCCCTGGAGGCTTCAGAGTGGCCCTGAAGACCTTCGAACTCAATGTAAGCAACCAAAGATAGATTTCTATCTAGTATAAATAAATAATGTGAAAGCAGATTGTAGAGACATAATAAAACTGACCAATCATTTTCCATCCTTACTCAGGGTTACCAGATTCCCAAAGGCTGGAATGTTATCTACAGCATCTGTGACACCCATGATGTGGCAGAGATCTTCCCCAACAAAGAAGACTTCCAGCCCGAGCGCTTCATGACCAAACCCTCTGCAGATTCCTCCAGGTTCCAGTACATCCCGTTCGGTGGAGGCTCCAGGATGTGTGTGGGGAAGGAATTTGCCAAGGTTCTGCTCAAGATCTTCCTAGTAGAAGTCGTCACAAAGTGCCACTGGACCCTTTTAAACGGGCCGCCTGCCATGAAAACTGGACCTACTGTCTATCCTGTGGACAACCTGCCAACCAAGTTTACCAGCTATGCACCAAACTCAGAGAGTTTTGAAAAGTGATTGCGCTTTTTAAAGGCATTGTAGAATGAAATTTGAGGTTATTCCTAAAGGTCTCAAATCCGACGCTTGAGGAGATTTTGGATTACTGTTGCTCCGTGAAAACTGATCATTGGCCACATGAACAGAAAATACGTTCTTCCTGGGCTCGTGTCAGTGTGGTATTTTTTGGGCATGAGCTGTACATACTGTATATTGCTTTAGAACACATTTACATTTTATATTATGATGTTAATACATTGCATTTGTACATATTTTTCTTGAGATATGAACAGATTTAACAAGAGGCACTGTACACTTACATGGCACACTTTAATCAGCTCAGAGGTGTATCTAAAGGATTCTGTACATATGTAATGTAGAGTCTGTTTATATAACTTTTCTATCTTACCACAACTTATTTAAGTGACTTATATTGTATGGCCGTTATTTAATAAAATTGTTGTGCGGAGAGTCTTGGTTTTTGTTTGTTTTTCATTTAATATGAAAAAAAGAAGCCAAACCCAAACATTATGACCACCCCTACCAAAGCTGAGATGCTTTTGATCCTTTGCGTGCCACAAAATGAGTTCTGAAGGTGTCCTGTGTCCTTTACGTTGTTACAAGATAATAGTTAATTTATCAGTGAGAGACAATGTTTTCAAGCAATAAGCAAATACTTAAACATGCAGAAAACTATTCCATCTCTGTGCTGAGGACAGACTGGATGTGGTTAGTAGGGCTGGCCCGAATAGTGGTTTCTGGCCTCCGAATATTCGGGCCCTATTAAAGACGAATATCCGAATATTCGTTCCGCCCCGTAACGTCTGACGGGGGGAGATTGGCGGAGACGGCCCGAATATTCGGATCCATTCGTCTGGTCTCCCGGACCAGAGGAGACCCGCCGAATATTCGGATACTCGGGATATTCGGGTCCAGCCCTAGTGGTTACCTTAGGAAAAGACTGTTAGAGGGAAACCGCAAGCCTAGATCTGTCTGAAATTACGACCATATCTGACCACCACTACCTGTAATCCATATGAAGAATTACTTAATTTTGTCATTTGCTTGAAAAATGAGCAGATTAGTGTGGAGTAGAACCTTTGTGCTTCTGTTTTACTCTTATTTCTGTGATGAATCCTTTTCTGAAAATGTTAAGGGCTTCAAACTCTTAAAGTGTACCAAATTTCAAGCTTTTTTGAAAAAGTTAACACATGACCTCGATCTTGACACATATCACCTGAAATATAAGCAGAATTTATTATTATATATGTATATATTTATGCCTTAATAAAATTTCTAACTGCACATCCTGACTCCAGCTCTGGAGCAAATTAATATTTTTTCGTGGCTTTTTAAATATTGTTCTGGATGGATTTTCATAACCACAGCTTGTTCTCTCTATTTCAGCCCTCCACTGAGACTAAAATACTCCTTTTCTCCCATGACAGCTGTCTCCAAGTTGTACAGGGAATTCTGGTCTCAGTAGAAGCACTGAAATATTACTGTTTACATGAACTATGAAAGAAATGGAAACATAATTACAACGCATTCCTGACGTTACTTGCTGGTATCTCCTAAAATCAGTTTGACTTCTGATTGTCCTACGATGAAGCAAATTCTCAGAACTGGATTTTTTTCCATTTAAAATGCATTAAAAATGGTCAGCAAGTTGTAATTTCCAAAAAGTTGACTGATTTCTGTGAAGCATTCTGTACTGATGAAATGGATATTCTTACATTTAATTTCATAAACTTAGCTGTCTGGGCTTCTAACGGTTGTATATAAAGAATATAAATGATTCTAAATTATTTAAAGGCTGCTCATTTTGACCGGTGATAATGTCATTATAATACAATAATAAACACTAAATAATGAGGGTAAATGAGGAGTGAATTGTGTGATAGTGCCTGAAAATGGAGAGACAAAGAGCAGCTCTCTATGGTTTATCTGAAAACTCCAGGTGAAGTTTGCAGATGATAGCTGATGTATTTACTCAGTGCGCACAGAAAGTGCATGGCCCTGAGACACCCACACATTCCATTATCCTTGCAGAATCAATAAACTGTGAGGAGGAAAAAAAACATAGGAGCAATCTGGAATCCATATAAAAAGAAGGAAGCCAAAGCTAGAATGCTGATGACCCTGGCAGATGAGCAGACAGAAGGTGAAACAGAGTTCATATTGATCGGTTCAGTTTCAGGCCATTGAACCAATAAAACAGTGGAAGTAGGATTGTAGCATGGGTTTATGATTACTACAGGTACAGAGATAAGATCTTTTAATAACATTTTAAATAACAGAACAAACAGATACCAGAGTACTGGTGAAATGCGTTTATGATTCCAGATCAGAAAACAGCAGATAACAATGTGAGGCTGACTGTTCCGACAGATGTTCCTTTCCTTCTAAGAATGGGTGTGTAGTTCGCAGAGAAACCACCTAATGATAAGATATCTGGCTGGTCTAAAGGGTTAGGTTTGCTTGAAACAACTTCTGTCATACTAGTCCCAGAATTATACTTTACACACCCGGAAATATGTGAGGGAATGCTTGGGTCCAAGTGACGTCCTTTATTATCATCTTAAGTCCATGTGAGTCCACGTGGAACTCTGCGCATACGTCCATGTGCTGCCCAAAACTGTGTCCACTACCCTCACATATGCTCAGCAGTGGTGTAGTATGCAGACACTGAGGTGCTGTACTTGTATGAGAACATATCCTCCAAACAGATTTGAATGTAGCATAATTTAAAACAGGGGCTGCATAGTGGGCCGGTGGTTAGCACTGTTGCCTCACAGCTAGAAGACTCCTGGTTCCAGCCTGGGCCTGGGATCTTTCCACATGGAGTTTGCATGTTCTCCCTGTGCATGCATGGCTTTTCTCCCGGTTTTCTGGCTTCCTCTCACAGTCTAAAAAAAATGAGGTTAATTGGTGATTCTAAATTGTCTGTAGGTGTGAATGTGAGTGTGATTGTTTGCAAGCCTGCTTTGATTGCATGGACTGGAGCATCTTTGAAGCTGCTAATAACAACCTGGATGAGCTGACCGACGCTGTGACATCCTACATCAGCTTCTGTGAGGACTTGTGTGTTCCCATCAGGGTTCATTTAACATTTAACAATGACAAACCATGGCTCATCGCAAAACTGAGACGGCTCCGTCAGGCCAAAGAAGAGGCCCTCAGGTCAGAAACACACTGACAAAGGAGATCAGAGGAGCTAAGAGGAGCTAAGAGGAGCTACTCAGGCTACGTTTATACGAGGACCATCTTAACAGAAAACGCAAAAGTGACGTCTTGTCATTTCACGTTTAGACAAGCGGTTTTGAAGGAAATCTGCGTATATACGGTGACTCTATAGTGTGTGGAATTCGATTGGATATGCATGCCAGGCAGCTGGGTGGCGCTGTGATAAAACTCCGCCATGTCTACGCGCATGCGTACTATCTCCCTTTTCGGATCTCCGCCATGGTAAATGTTCATGAATGGAATCTGTACAGATTCTGCACGTTTGTTGGTACGACTCCTGTAGTGTACATAGAGCTGCCAGAGTTGCTTGAAGGTACGAAGTATGGAAATAATCACACATCTTTGTTTACTTCCTTGTACCGGCCGGCAAACCAAAGCACTGGTGCACATATGTGACGTAATCGCGTACGCGACGTGGTCAGATCTCGGCAAAGTTTTGCGTTTTGCTGTTTAGAGGGAAACGTAACGGCGTAGCGTTTTCTACTTTTCCACTCTGGAGGCCGGTTTCAAATTTTTGCGTTTTTAAGCCCCCAAAACGCCGTCCTCGTATAAACGATTGGGTGCTTTGTTGAAATAGTTTGATGTTTTTACCTGCAAGTGTCCTCGTGTAAACGGCCCCTCAGAGAAGCTGAAGAGCCATCTTTAAGCAAATGACCCTGAATCACTGTGGAAAGGCCTGAGGAACATTACCAACTACAAGCCTCCAACCCCCACTTCTGTTGGGAGCCAACAACGAGCTGACGACCTGAACCAGTTCTATTGTAGGTTCAGAAAGGTCTTCACACCCCACACCCAGACCGACCGTCTCCCCACGCAGTCATCAACACCTCCTGCACCCCCTACCTTCTGACACTCAACCTGCAATCAAGATCCGTGAAGAAGACGTCTGCCGGCTCTTCAGGAAACAAAAGACCAGGAAGGCAGTAGGCCCAGACCGAGTCTCACCTGTCTGTCTGAAAGTATGTGCAGAACAACTGTCGCCTGTCCTCACTTAGATCTTCAACAGATCACCGAACCAGTGCGAGGTTCCTTCCTGCTTTAATCACTCCACCATCAGCCCAGTCTCCAACCAACCCAAGATCACAGGACTGAATGACTACAGACCTGACACTCTGATCTGATCTGATCTGTGGTCATGAAGTCCTTTGAGAGACTAGTGTTGGCCCACCTGAAGGAGATTGCTGGACCCCTGCAGTTTGCCTACAGAACAAACAGGTCTGTGGATGATGCAGAATCACATACTGCAACACCTCAACAGACCAGGGACTTACGCAAGGATTCCGTTTATGGACTTCAGTTCGGCTTTCAACACAATCATCCTGGATCTCTGTCCCAATCCACATCTGTCTGTGGATCTCTAGCTTCTTAAGTTTAACACATTCAAAACAGTGAAGATTACCATGGAGATATGTGTATTAGATGACTTTGTACATCCAGTGACAAGGTTCAGTGGCAATAATGGCCAGGCAGTAATGTGAAGTTGATATATTGTTGTAAGTCTTTATAGAGGCTTGAATTCTAAAGAGTTGTTGGCTTTAAAGACATCGGTTAACCTTGAGGGAAGTCATGGTGGCTTACTGATTAAGCAGCATGCTATACCTTCTCCTCTCTCCCCATCTCTTCGTTCTGTGTTTCCATCCATCCATCCATCCATCCATCCATCCATCCATCCATCCATCCATCCATCCATCCATCCATCCATCCCATGGAAAAATATACTTTGCTCCAGAGCTGGAGTCAACATGTGCATAGTTATTGCTTTTATCAAGGCATAGGCATAAATATACAATACCTGTCATTATGAAATCTATGGGACTTCATAATGACACATTTGTCATATCCTTGTAGTGTCCTGTGAACTACCCAGGCAGTACAGTGCCTATAAATGTACAGCAATATTCAATATGACCTTTTTAGCTTACAAACAATTACAAAGAGTATTTGGTTTGTTGTTGAACCTATTCGTTTGTGTCTCTTTCACATCACCACACAGACACAGAGCTTTCTACACTGTCCGTGTAGAAAAGGAGACTTCTTTGCCCCTGGCAGCCTTTTTTTTTTTTTTTTTTTTTTTAACCAGCCACAGTCTTAGAGTTTAAGGATAGATTGATGTGCCTGTGAGAGAGATGATGATAATCCTCCAGAAAATAGGCAAACACAACTTGTCCTATGTTATCATAGGTATTTTATCATGTTTAGTCCAGAAGATATTATGCAAAATCCGTCATTAGTTGATGGTGGAAGAGTAAAATGGTGTTCTGCAATGGCTCAATTTCTGAGAATCTTCAAGGTCCCATACATCGTCTCATATTTGACACATATACCCTGGACTGTAAGGGCATATAAATGATAGTGAATTGTAAAGAGCGATGCCAGTCTAATCAGTACATGAAACATTCTGGCTGCTTGTATTTGTAACACTCAGTAGAATTCCTCAGTTAGCTTGGCAAATGAGAAGCCAGTCTTTCTGCAGCTTAATGGCAGCCTTACTGGCAGATGTGCTTTGGCCTCTTTCACAAGTTGTTTTTCATTCTGGTGCCGTTCTGATTTATACCCGGCCTTCTTCCACTGCATGTTGACTTCTTAGCATTGTACTGTTGTCCATGGCCCTTGTTTATTACTGTGCTGCTTGCAAATATTGGATCCACAAATACTGAATGTTGTACTTATTGTAAGTCACTGTGGATAAGAGTTTCAGCCTAATGGCCAAAGTGTAATAGTAAATTGTAGCTGACACCTTTATGTCCAGCCATCCTATCACCGCTGGTCCAGCCCTCAAATGATGTGAATGAACTTTTCTGAACTTTGCCTCCTCTCCTCATTCTAAAGAGTGTCTGCTTCCCTCCATTGTTCGCCATCACCCAGTGGAGACAAAACTTTGCACGGCCAAGGCCATTTTTGTCTACATTTGTGACCATTGTAGTGAATTTACAACACAGAGTTGAAAGAGGTTTAAAGTTAGCTTGCTTTCAATTAGATCCCCAGGCCTGAACATGGCCCAGAGTAAATCATTGTAATAGCCGGTGAAGTAGTGTTATTGAATGCAACACTGGTAAACACCGAACCACTTTGTTGCCATGAACAGTACATAAGAGAGGTGAGGGTGGAGGCTGGAGGAAGCACAGACAACCACAGGAATGAAAAAGTGAGAAAAAGGAGAAATCTGTTGGTTTCAAAGTTCTGAACATCCTTGGAATGGTGTAGTGTGTTTTACATGCTAGCTGTTTTTAAGGGGGAAAGATCTTCCCAAAGAAGTGTCTATGGGGAGAATTTTCTGGTGGACTCACTTGGATAGGTTCACGTACACGGATTATCTACTGTTTTAAACCATATTATCTCTACCTCTCTTAATACTACAGGAAACAGCAAACACTGAACCCATTGTAATCTGTAACAAAAAGAAAAAATATGGGGTTGTTTTCAAAGTACAAAATCTTTAGAAGCACAATGGTTTGGTGCTGGAACCATTTCCTTATGAGCTGGGACTCTTTCTGTCATTTGGATGAACTTTACTGTGGGTACAGGAGTTATACAGTATGAATAACTCAAAATGGTGTGTATGTTTTCACCTGGTTTGATTTTCTTTTCCAAACACCATAGCTGTGGTGTGAGTGCATATGTGATAGATGTACGAGAAACAAATTGCAAAGTGTTTTGTAGAAGGGGCAACATACTTCTTCTTCTTCTTCTTTTCCTTTCGGCTTTTCCCTTCAGGGGTCGCCACAGCGAATCAATTGCCTTTCAATTGAAAGGGGCGACATAAATGTGAACCAATGACCAGCTTCAACTGTATTTCTTTTTACATAGCAAGCACTCACAGTTTGTATGCTGTACATTGAATTTCCTCTAAATACACCACCAAGAAATGTTTTCAAAGCAAACGGTCTTAAACTGCTTGAACCGAAACATTGCGTCTCATTTTTTTTAATTCATCATTGACTCTAATTTATTTTCTTTATTTTATTGTTATAATTATACTGATAAAGACCATGTGCAGATCTATGAAGAACCAACCACTCTCACAACCACACTTCCCTCCTGGCTGGAGCAGACAAACTTACCTGCAACTCTGAACACTGTAAAATTGCTCCACACTACACAACAGCAAGTCGTAATATTGGAATAATATGAAGTAGCAAAGCTGCGTTTTAGCTCCAATAAAACACCCGGTAGGTCATTTCTACTGCTCAGAGTAACTCAGTCTAAAGCTTTGGTTTGATGATGTTATGAAGTAGAATGGAATTGTGGGAGCTGTCTTCACTGTCATTACCAATGAAAATCTGTTTGATGTCACTGTAGATTGTATATAAAACACAGACATAGCCTTAGTTTCTGAAAAGTAAAGCCAACAGGGAAATGTCTTAAACAGATATTCTTGCGAACAGTCAGAAGGGTGAATATTCTGGTTGTAAAGTTGTGATTGCATAGAAATGCTGAAAAAAATGTTCCTACTTCTTTCTTGATCTGCTACATCAGTAAATAATTTCCTCATGATTTCTCAATCAGTAGTTTCAAGTGTTGAATACAGCGTGGTGTTCCTTGTGGCAAGTTGTAATCCAGCAAGTGCCTGTCAATAACGTAAGTTGTTGCTTTATTCATGTGTCACTATCAGTGAAAAAGATGATACACAACAGCTAACAAACATTATAGGGTCTGAAATTATTAACACAAGTAAAGCTTTAATTGTCATTTTCTCATTTTTACAATTTTCAAGGTATTGAATGGGCCTAAAGCATCTGTTTGCATTAAACAGCTGGTCAGCAGGAAAGAAAATATTTTCAAATGAAAGACACCTTTGTTAATGCTGTCATTGTGTACTTGTGTCAGACACAGTGATGTTGTACTTTAACTTCAGCGAGCAGCTACTTTTTCTGATGCCCAAGGCCACTGAGAGTCAATCAATTTATACTGTCTGTAGTGTATAAGTAAATGTCAATGGGAGCGTCAATTCCTCAAACGAAGTTTGCAGGGCGTGTGCTGGCCCCTCAGCTCCTGCTGGGGAGTCGTATGGGAGCTCAATAAGAGATGCTAATGGGGTCGTTAGCATGGCTGTTAGTAGCTCTCTGTGATTATTCAAAATTTGAGAAACTGTTGACGGGTTCAGCAGGTCAGATAGAGTTCAACGCCCTAGGAGAGCTGCCCATTACATCAACACTCCTTATCACACAGTACAGTCATACACCGGTAAAGCAGCCATCTCCACTGGTATCCATTCAGCCGTTCCTCTTTTCAAAACAAAACCTTAAAATGTAGCCAAAATACTGTGATGAATAGAGTATAGAAAAAGGGAACAAAAGGCCATAGAAGTAAGTCACATTTAAATAAGTAAATGCGGCTAAAGATTTGTTCCAACAAGTCTGTCTACAGAGGCCAGGAGCTGATGGTTGCAACATTCCTCAAAATCTTTCCCCTTCCAACTTTTCATCACAGTGACAGACAGCATCGGAATCAAATCTCGATGTAGATTCAGAAGGAAACACAGTGCAATGAAGACGTGATATGAAATCAGACGGTGTTTGACTAGCGGTCCTGAGCAGGCCTGGAATTATACAGGGACAACAGACCTACCTGCAGATTGCTTTGTACCATTTGATGCTGTTTAGATTGAGCTGGTTATCAGACAATTCCGAAACAGAGACCAACAACATTAGATAAACTAGCCAAGTGGTTGTGATATTCAAAAACTAGAATATAGAAAATAAAGAAAAGCAGACAACAGGAAATAAAACAATGCATCAATAAGAAATTAGTTATAATTTTTATTTTTTTTACATATCTTGTAAAAAAGAAAGTGTTGACAAAGCAGCGTTAAATACAGGAAATGTGTCTGCTGAGGGAAAGACTGCTTGAAGATACTTGACTTGAAATTCAAGGGGTCATCAGGACATCAGTGCTGTCAGCATGCTGTCAGGTATTGTCAACCACATAGATATACTAGATGCCTCACGCCACTGTCCAGCATAGGCTGGCGATGCGTCAGTGCGCCGCCATCTTGGAATGGGAGTGAAGTTGTAAACAACCAACGTCTGAATACCAGTCATAGCTATCAACCAAAATGAAATATATTTCATTTTGGTTGATGGCTATGACTGGTATTTATATTGTAAGTGACAATTTTGTGGTATTTTCTAAGATTCACAAGCGTCATGGTACTTGTGTCCAAACTTATGGCCATGGCTGTATCGTAATTTTTACAGTTTACATCTCAGTTTGTATTAATCTGGTTGTCTTGTCACAGTAAATGTGATCTTCCATTATGTAGTAGATCAAATGACAGCAGAGATGTGCATGGTCGGGATGCAGGCCGTAATGACTTCAAAAATTCACTACAACACATCACTCTGTTGAACTAGCCCAGCTAATTCTTTACTCATTCTGAATCACTAGACAGCATGGGTGCACAGAAAACATCCCCCTCCTTTCAATGATTTTGTGTCGTCCCTCAGCCAGCGTGAGGAAATCAGTCTTTGTGATGAACAGTTACACATCTGCTGTTCTAGGCGATCTACCTGGTTGTATGTTGAGAGACTGTGCAGAGGAGCATACGGATGTTTTCAAAGCCATCTTCAACAGATTCACGAGGCAGGCTGTTGCATAATCATGCTACAAAGACAGTGCCATCATATCTGCCCAAGAAACAACCTCACCACCCCCACCACCGCGTGACAGACTCATCATGCACATAAATCCTCCTCCCTTCATGGACCCTTTTCATTTTACATGTGCCGACGGTTCCTCTGATGATGCAATGTCCTCAGCCTTCCACTCATTGCCACCCAGCCTTCCAAGAAAATCTGTTATGTGAGAATGCAGTTCAAAGTCTTGAGTTCAGCATTTAGCCCTCAAACTGGAACTGCAGGACCTGAACACCTCAATGCGCAACTGGATTCTAGAGTTTCCTACTGAGAGACTAAAGCCAGCAAGAATCTGTATTCACACATGAATCACTATCACACTGAGCACAGAGGGCCTCCACATGACACAGAGCTCTGTCGTCATTGAACTAATTAACTATGCAGTGCTGCACATGCACATTGAGCCGCTCACGATGATTTCATGAAGGTGATTTATTCTATTTCATTAAATCCTGTTTATCAAACGTGTTATTTTAGTCTTAGCTATTTCAGAAATTTGAAAAAACTGATATATTTAGCTGAGATATGTTGTAATTTATAAATCAACACATGCTACTGAGCAGGCAGCGGTTGTGCTGTTGTTGGGGTCAGTCAGTATGATTAAGTGTCTCTGCAGTTACCTGCAATATATGATTTCATTGTTCACAGTTGAATGAAAACCATGAGACAGCTGCAGAACAGCTTCTGTCATCCTCTGCACTGAGAAGGGCAACAACAGAAATTAAAATAGAAGAGAGAGGAAAGAGGAGAGGAGAGAAAAGAGATTTGATATAGGATATGTCTAAAAGTGAATCCATCTCAGTGTTTCCATGTCAGAGTTTGATGGATGATGAAAACTAAAATGGAAGCATCCTGCAAGTTGTGTCTAAGCTTGTATTTTAACTTTTTTTTTTTAAAGCATTCCATGTCTTTTTTAAATATACTAAAGTTATTGTACATTTTAAAAAAAACATCTGATTCTAAGGGAGTAAGGTGGGAACTTTTTCAGATTTGGTGTATTTTATATGGAATGGCGCTGTAGTTACTTGGTAGCTGCTAAGCATTTTAGCTTTTTTTTCTTTTCTTTTTTAAAAAAAGATTTTTGTTCACGATAAAGATAAGGGGTACCAGAGCAAGATACAATAAATACAAAGTCTTGAATAATTTTCTCATATTAATAGTCAGAAACCAAACAACCCTGCAACCCATACAAGCTTGTATTTTTAAGCATATTCCTCTGAGGACTTGTAGTATCTGATCTGAGAGATGCATTCCTTAATAAGTTAGTAGAGTGGAATCTGTTTTGTTTGTTCTAGTATCTGATACATGGGGCCTGTTCAGATGCTGTCTCTTTTTTTATAATAAAATTATATTAAAAGCAACAATTTCACCGGACGTGTTATTCAACCTCGGCACATCTAAGAGAAAACACGACAGACTGCTCTGTCAACTTCACTTGGGTGCCAAGAATGGTCAAACTCATAGCAGCAGAAGTTGAGGTTTTGTGACTTTTACTGCTCAGTAGTGGTCTACCTCCAAAAACCCTACATTCTCATAATGCAACCAGTGGCATCTTGGTGTTACTCATCACCTTGGTAAACAATTGCCTCCAATAAAGGTTAGCACACTTTCTGAGATTAGTCATCACAGATATGAAAACAGTAATTCAGATAGCAAGGGCTTGTTTTCTTGGTACTGCTTCATCAGCAGCACTACACTGTGTCCTTAAACTACATCTTTGTAAAAATAAAATGATTTAAATCTGTACCTTAAGAAATGATGGCTTTCCCAGTCAGTTACATGGTTGATCCCATGGTTTAAGATGGCTGTTCAGCTGTAAAATACACACTGCACATGTTATTGTTCTTTCAAGTGTCCCTTAATGAAATCTTTTTAGGTATAAGCAAAATTAAATTGCAGATCTGCTCTGTAGTGGAAAATGGTCCTTAATATTTTTAGGTTTGATAATGGCGCCCTTTAGCTTTTCAAGTGAACTAGATTAGGTACCTCTCATTTAACTCAAAGACGATGATAAACCCAATATGAACTGTACCAATAAGCATCTACTACAAGAGCCACAGAATCTGAACAACAACCTCAGCTTTCCTGCTACAGTCTCCTTATCTAACTTACAAACACACGTTGTCCTGAACTTTAGCTTGCTGTGATCCCCTGAACTCTGTAGCGCCACAAGGAGATTAATATTTGTGAGAGAAACAAAACATGCTGCCTCACTGCCCATGACTAAATATGGATGTTCAGACAAACACAGGCAATGACACACATAAGTAATGATAGCAAAAAAATGTAACAACGGCATGTGCTCTATCAAATATCCTTCTGTTTTCCTGTTGTACAAGTTAAAAACAGAGAATCGCTCTCAGTCTAAAAATCACATTAATGTGTATAAAAAAACTGAAAATGCAGATTGCTAAAATATAACAAACTTTAGCTGTTTTTTATGTGAAAAGGAAAACATTTGCGTGATCTGCTCTAAGACCTTGACATGGTTTGCACAGAGAAGTCCTACATATTAACAACACATTATCTCGAGAGGTCAGTGGAACGAGAGTAGTTGTCTGTGTCTCAGATGGGGAAGTCCTCTCTGTTTCACTGCTGTCAAAGTCCACAGGGATTACAGTATGCTTGGCTGCCTGTTGCCCTCGCACATACTTTGCCAAGTTCAAAAGTTCAGCCCAGCTCTGAACTCTGTCAGGGACTATGGAGGCAAGCAGTCTATTCTTCTGAGTTAATCTGCACTTCCAATAACAGCTATTCCCACTAAGGTTCATGGAATGCTCAGGATGCCAGAGGAGTTTCAGTGGAAGGTCAAGGTGAGAGTGACACTAATGAGTCAGCAAAGAGGTCATCCAGGAGGCAGCAATAACACATGCACACAGCCAGTTCTTATAATGTGTTGACATCTGTTCACCCTATATACTCCATTACAACTAACCCTCTAAGGAGGCAGCTGATGTGGATAGTCTTTAAGACGAGTTAACCTGTGGTGACCACACATTAAGGTAAATAGTGAATATTACAGCTTCAAGTAGCTTAATATAAATACTTAAAAGAAAGCATTTAATACTCAGAACTCTTAATAAAGCCTTGTAAAGTACAATGTGGTAGATAGCAGCACCTTTCATGTTGGTTGCAGCTGCCATTAAAACTAAACAAGAAGAAAAAGAAGTGACCAGATTTAATGTCCAAGAATCATTCTAACATAGCTGCTCACCAACCAATTAGTTCTGCAGTTGTTTTTTTAAATTCGTAGATAGACAAAATCTTTCAAATGCCTGACTTTTGCTCGTCTTCCATTACGTTACAAGGCTGTCCAGACAAGCTCACAGACCTGGTGTATTGTGTGTGTGTAGGACCGTAGGTGTGTGAGGGATTACTTTAAGATGTTAAATTGCTCTTGAGCTCATGAAAGTTGAGAATTCTTGTAAAAAAAATTCAGTGAAGCATCTCTTTTGACTACACCTGCTCTGTCATTCTCTGTAATCATTCCTCAAAATTCCTTCAGGCCAAAATCAGAGTGTAGGAATCTTCACATATCCAAGGGTTTCTCAGAATGTAGAGTTTAAAAGACATTTTCAGAATGCAGCCATTAAAACTGTACAATAGATAATTTTCACTGATCAATTATACAATATTTTACTGTGAAAGTTGGTTGAGTGCCAGATCCTCGTTAATACCAGATTCATCTCCACCATGTGGCTATTGCTGCTCGAATTTGCGTTACATAGGTTTATGTGGAGACTTTGACATTATATCCAGATGTTATTGAGGATTATTTCATTCCAAGACGATGAAAGTTAATCTGTTACTGAAGTTACAAAAAAGCTGGAGTTTACACATGTAGTTTTAATTGGATAAAGACTGTATGAAAATTCTAGGGGCACTGGATGGAAATTTTTGTCACCTTCTGGGCACACTATAGGCGCTTTTCCACTAGCATGGCTCGATTCGGCTCGACTTAACTCGTCTCGACTTGGTTTAGGTCGTTTTCCATTACAGTTGAGTACCACCTCATCATGGGTGGAGTCACAAAACATTCACCGTCCTCGAACATGGTCACCAGTAATGCAGTAGTGGAGCTGAGGTCACTCTCCCTCCTGTTGTTCACCGGTTGGTGCCTGTAAATGACGTCCATTTGGCTAAAGCACTTCTAACACCTTCGGTTTGACACACTTCAGCCGTTGTGGTTCTTGATGGACTGATAGTCACTTCTGAGCTTTTTCAGCTTCTCCTGACACTGCTTCATTGTCCTACTGTATCTGTGGGCGGTCATCCACTCACAGATCTCCTGATAAACCTTCTCATTGCGAGTCACACCGTCCAGCTCCCTCTGTATTCTTTGGTCTGCCACTAAAGACAGAAAAGTCTCGACCTCTTCATTCGTCCAGTACAGGTCTCGTGTGTCGTCACTCCCTGTCCAATTGGTGGCCTGCACTCTGTAGACGTCACATTATCAGCTTGACTCAGCTCACTTGGAACAGTAGGTACTAAAATAATAGCTGGTACCAGGTACTACGCCCTAATGGAAAACCTCACAAACTGAGTGGAGTGGAAAAGCTCCATTTGTGACAAAAAAATATTTGTCTGGGACTCTCCACTTAACTTTGATCCACCCCTCACTATGTTTAAATGATTTGTATCGTGCAGTACTGGTACAGGTAATATCACCACCAGTGACTGAATGAGGCAAAGCAAACGGTATCCAGTCTCTCTTCCTTTAAACCCTATACGAGTGCACAAATATTCTAAATACTGCCTTCTTGATGCAGCTATCTCAGTGGGTGACTATTTCTTAGAATCTTATTGACACACAATTGAGGGATAAATTAATGTGATTAATGTCACAGGTTTGTGAAGGTGGATGGGAAATGCTGCAACGCATGTGACAGGAAAGTTTTCACAACTTATGAATTGTTCACCAAAATAATCCAGATAAATTATACAGACAAATACATACATTTTTTTCTCCCTAAAGCCTCTAGTGAACCCCATCAATACCAGCACAGAAGAAGAGAATGACAGAAAAAAACTGGATCACAACAAAGTGTTGGTATAAGAATGCGTTTGTGTGGAGGGTGGGAGCGTAAAGGTGAGCATCAAGTGACCATCACACTCTGCAACAAAGGAAATGAAAAGGTTGAAAGGAAAGCACAGAGAAAAAGACAGAGTAGGAATGAAAGAATGTCTCGGCCTGGAATGCACATAGAGGTTATCATCCAAGCATTTTCCTAAAAAAGCAGCACTTAGCTACAGATGTGAACAAAAGTTCACTAAAAGTTAAAGACCATGAATATTTTGGCAGTCTGGAAATTCCAATGACTCCTACAGCTTTTATTTTTTGTAATAGAACCATTAAAACACGTCTTTGTCACAACAAACAATGAGATATGTTGGTTCTTTCATAAATTTATTATATATCTTCTGGAAATACGACAAAATCTGCTGGATCAAAATATAAAAATAGTGGAGGTAAGCCTCCTTCTTTATTATTCCCTTTACTTCTTGTAAAGCATTTGTTCCACTGGCACCAAATCAGCCCCAGAGCATAATACTACCACCACCGTGCTTGATGGTAGGTTTGGTTTGACCTGCTGTTTGATGATCTTTGTTTGACTCTTGACCGTCCTGACCAATTGTCTGTAAGCAGCAGGTGACAGTTAGTGTTTTCTTCCTGGTCATGACAGTGACACAACTGCAGCATGCATTTAATATTTAATAACAATTGTTTGCACAGTTCACTTTGGGATCTGTAGCAGCTTTAAAATACTTGCATGTGGCTTTCCTTACTTGTGTAAGTCAGTGATTTGTTTTTCAAACCTGTTATCAGCTCCTTGGACTTTCCCATCCCATTGACACTAATAAGTGTATCCACTGGGTCCTACTGAAACTGAGAGGAGTCAGCAGCTGGAGTCAATCCTAATCATTCACAAGACGTTAAGAGGCCATGCTGCTCAGGAAATTTGATTAAAACAATTGTCTACATCATCTGATAATTCAAGTTGCTGTATGTATATTTTTGGCCCAGCCGATTTCAGCAAATGTATGTTAAATTTATGAAAGAACCACAATGCCTGATTGCTCTTTATGACAAAAACATGTATTTCAGTCATTCTATCATAGAAAATAAGAGCTGTAGGAGTCAGTAGAAGGCAACACTCCCATGATCTGCACAGTCTTAGTCTCTGAATGTATGTAAAGCTTTGTTCACAACTGTATATGGACTGTCAACACTGACAGAAAGAGAGCGTTAAGATGAAAAACAACCATTATGTAAGCTCATAATTAAACCGAAGGGCACCAGGTAAAATTAAGGAATAAGAAATTAAAGCCAGGGCCAGAATTTACATGTTTGGTACCATTTGTAATATTACTGACAATTGTTCATACAACAATAAAATGACAATAAAATATGTTGCTGTTTATCTTTCAGGGGTCTCAATAAGACATATCATAGCTTTTATAAATTTAAAAGTTTAATTCTGACCACGTTCATTCTTAAGCATTAAAGTATATTCTTGACCTTGGAGTTATAATTCAACAACACATCCACAGCCAGTGAGACGGATTTTTGTCATCTGTAGCACAGTTGTTGCTCTAAAAGTAACAATATTTCTTTAGTTTGTGTTTAGGTCATATCAGTTCTTTTATGAAGGCAAAAAATGTTCACATCACAATGTTCCATCCATCCATCCATCCTCTATACACCACTCCATCCTCACTAGGGTCATGGGGGGTCCTGGAGTCTATCTCAGCTGACTCGGGTGAAGGCAGGGGACACCCTGGACAGGTCACCAGTCTGTCACAGGGCTACATATACAGACAAACAATCACACTCACATTCACACCTACGGGCAATTTAGAGTAATCAATTAACCTCAGCATGTTTTTGGACTGTGGGAGGAAGTCGGAGTACCCGGAGAAAACCCACGCATGCACAGGGAGAACATGCAAACTCCATGCAGAAAGATCCCAGGCCCACCCCGGGATTCGAACCGGGGATCTTCTTGCTGCAAGGCGAAAGTGCTAACCACTATGACACTGTGCAGCCCCATCACAGTGTTGTAAGATTCTTATCATTACTTTGAAAGATGATCTTTTAAAGTGGGGTGTTTTTCACATTGTCATTCTTCCCATTGGCCTCGTTATTTTTATAAAACATTTTTCATGACAAAATTTTTTATTTCCATCAGTATAAACAGGGAATGTTTATGTAGCAATCTGTTGCTTCACAGCCAATTATATACCTCCCTTGCAGTGGCTCCACATGTTTGACTGAACCCTACATGGACAAAAACACATCAGGCCAGTCCCACAGGTGGCAGCACTCTCTGCGTTGGCATGTCTACTGCACTGAGGGCAGCATTTTTACAGAGTTAGCAACTGCCCCACGCATAGGATCACAAGTAAGGAAGGACGAACCAGCGGTCACTGAAAATACATTCTGATGTCAGGTGTGAACTGTCTCAGCTGAATTTTCACACAATCTGGATACACCTGGATACAGGATGTTGGACCTGTCCAGGACTCCAGTTTGGCCGATTGCCATCTCCAGCATACACACAGGCGTATACCCACACATAAACACACAGGCAAACACACAGATTCTCACATACTTGAAAAGCCACTTAGCCACAGCCACAAATGCACTTTTGTTCGAACACATTTATCATCCAGTTTCACTTTCTGTTGCCTCTGTGTATTCCCATGATCAATCATGGTCGTGGTGTTTGCTCTGCAATCGACCATCTTTCATTGTCACCTTCAAAGGACCATCTTGTCTTCTTTGTAGAGTGTGGGTGTACGTGTGTGTGTGAGAGAGAGAGAGCAGAGCAGGATAGTATAGTTTTATGCTTATTCTTTAGGAACTATATAAACTTTTAACTAATTAACATTTAAACATCTTTTCACCGGTGTCACTGTGTAAATGTGGTGTAAATGTAGTGCAGCTAAGCAAAGTTTTGCAGTCTGTCTCTGATAAAGATGGAGGGTGTGTGAGGAGGAAACGGTTGGAGGGCCACGCATATTTTGCTGCATGTGTGAAAGCAGATGCATCTTCTTGTGTCTACATGTCGTGTCTAAAGTATCCTGGTGGCTGCTGTGCTACAGTATAATGTACACACAATGTGGTGAGCTATGATTAATAATCTAGCATTTCTATTTAAAACTCACAGGCAAAAGATTCCAACAGTCACAGCCACCTGAACTAAACCAGGAAATCAGCTCGATGCACTTGGCTACTGAGAGCAGGAAGTACAGAAACAGGGAATTAAGGAGGAAATAGTTTGGATGCTGAATGCTTTGTCAAACTGTTTAATAGATGAAAAAATATATTACATATTAAACCTGAAAAATATCTAGATCAGTTGTGGTTGGTTAATGCGGCACAATGGGGCCTTTGTCCTTTCAGTTATCTAGAGAAGAAAAGTTACAGACCCACGCCTGATGAAAATCAATCAGTCATGCTAGACATGGGCTTATGTTTCGGAGAGACAGGCTTCTATAATTATCTCACTCTTTTTGCTACACACGGGGCAGGGCATTGACACTAGTTTAACCAGTGGAAATGATAAATGAGACATATTTTTTCTGCAAAAAATGTGCAATTTCTGTTGTTAATTTACTGCTCTAAAACGGCCACAAGCAACAATGGTTTTAATAAATGACCTTATTTGCTTTATACAAGTATTATTATATTATAAACAGCTATGTATGCATTGTGTCCTCTGTTGTTTTGAAAGTCTGATGATAGATGTATTTGTATTTTTTTTCTATTTGATATCAGAATTTATTAGTTTTTTCATGAATGTTTTCTACAATGTGCGCTAAAATGTCACTCATCAACCCACTCTTCCCCTTTAATACAGTAAGCCCTAACAAGCAAATCAGATATCACTTGAAAATTACTGTTTCAGTATTGCCCAAATCATAACCACATCTGGTAACTAATTCTCAATCATTTTCACAGTAGCAGAATTATAAGGCATTACTATAGTGTGTCATTTTCACGTGCATAACAAGTTGTGTAAAACAAGAAGCAACAAAATGCCCCATGCAGGCTCTGAACTGAAATCAGCATTTGTGCTGAATGGCTTTTGCTGACACTAGTAAAAGGCAGATGTTGTGACAGTCCTCCCCCTCCCTCCCTCCCTCCCTCCCTCCATCTCATACTGTCATCTGGCCTGCACATGAACCCTGCTCACCCTCTAACCCCAGAGAAGCAGCAGGCCTGGCTGTGTGTGTGCGTTTCTCTTGCCAAACACGCATCAGACACACATTTTGGGTATGGATAAGCCGAAGAACCTGTGTGGGATCTATTAGATATCGAATATAGCATTTATAAATATGTTTTCATTGGTTAATTATCACCAGCTATGACAAATCGTTGTGTTTTCATTACCTAAGAGTCAGCCTTAATAGTTCCTTTTACAGTCTGCGACATTGTGCTGAGAATGAATTTAGGACAGAATTAACAAACCAAGCACTAACTTCCTGACTAAAACTAGAGATTTTTTTTTGCATTTTTGTAGTTTCCCTGCATGTTTGGAAGGGAGGTATGAGGTGAGGGCCATTCAATCGGTTGTAATCTGCAACCTCACCGCTAGATGCCACTAAATCCTGCATACTGGCTCTTTAAGACAAGAAAAAACCCAATGAGGAAGCTGCAGTGAGATGATGAGTTGTGAAACAAATAGAAGGAATTCAGATGAATAGGCGAGGGAAAGAGGTAAAATTTCTGGGAGGATAGGATTCAAACTTAAGTAATGATAATAATGTTTTGTGTACATTCCCATTTGCATTTAAAAGGACTAAATATATTGCTGATAAGATTCCTCAGCTGATGAAATGGCTGCAGGACTCTCAGCAAAGTTGCTTGTGTGAAACAGTGTTCCTTACTTTAAATGCAAGACATTTCTGCTCCAAAAAAGAAAGATGTGTGCTCAATGAAGGACCTAGGATCCCTGACCCATCACTATACACACCAGTGAGCAGTGATTCCTGACACATCTCTGGGGGTCATCAGGTGGAAACCTCCCTTCACCAGTGTTTCGCCTATTTAGTCTCATAAAACCTCCAGGAGGCGTTCAACTGACCCAGGCTCATTTAGGAGATGCTCCAGGTAGTGACCAATGCCGATACTACTAGTTAGCCAGTGCAAGATGCTGAATACCCAGTGCCAATTGCTAAAAAATGACAAAGAAACTGTACTTATAAACTCTCCAAACCTGCTAGTGCTCATTCTAAATGCTAATGCTAGCTGCAAGACTACTACCATGTCCAAAGCAAACTTGCCATTGACAAAGAAACTACACAAGCCAGCTCACACTGTGTTTTATAAAAACCCTCCAGTACAATCAAGTTTTCAGCCTTGTTAGCAAGTTCATATGGTATGTTTTATTTGCTAGAGGTGAGGTAAGCAGACATCACCATGGCTGAGCATTTCCATCTGTCTCAAAAACATGGATTCAGAATTCTGGGGTTTAATTTGTAACAAACCTAAGGACCAAGACCTGTCAGCTAGCAGGCTAGAGCCTTCCAAATCATTATTCTTTTTCAGAATTAGTTTTCTGCTCAAACATATATGGCCGAATTACTCTAACATTATAAAAGGCCATTCAGTGGCATAGAGCAGTTTTATAGTATTTGAGCTGGTGTGAGCAGTGGAGAAGTGGTCATTTATTTACATATTCGGTAGCTTGTGTACGCTAAATGAGCAGAGGGTGTTGAGTTAGATTTAAACCATTGTAAAGCATTAGGAAGAGGTGATCAGAGATGACATTTCAGAGGTCAAATTAATGCCAGGAGAGGATCCTTGCAAATGTTTGTTGTCTTGTTGCTACTGATGTCTGTTGTGGTTTTCTTCAGAACAAGAATGACTTCAACCCTCTGGTCATACCACACTGGCATTAAGGAGGAATGAACACTAAGTGCACGGTATAAATAGAGTTCTGTCACCAGTCTGACCTATATTATTCATGCTTGTGGATTTGAGGTCACTTCTTGTCACCCACACACATAAAAAGAAGAAGCTGCGACATCACTCACTCACTCACTCACACTTCCTTGAGGGTCACCAGGATGCAGAGAACAATAGAAATAAGCAGACAACACGACTCCTCACTGCCCACTTAGAGCTGACAGAGAAACAGAGCTCAGGTAAAATCAAAGACAGGCATCACATTTACAGCTTTACTGTCATATATATGGTGTGTTTGTGCGTTCTTTTAGTGTATCTCAATACGTCAGTGATGGCGACGCTCCCTGTGGCCGCTTAGCTGTCCGTCATCCCTACATGTATCTAACCATCTCCACACACATCCATCCCTGTCCTGTGCAGCAGCGCTGGGCGGTTAGTGTGTGTGTGCTGTAGTAGCACAGTGTATAAATCAGAGGTGTCAGGGTTTGAGTGAACTATTGGCCTCTAATGGCCAATAAATACAGGTTAGCAGGACAGAGGTTGATCACAGGTCACAGCCAGAGTGGAGGTGTGTGTGTCATATTAGGTTCAGAGGGCTTGCAAATAGGGCTGAAGAAAAAAAGATTGACTACCTCAGTCAAAATAACTATAGAACAGTAGTAAAGATCCTGGACTCATAGTCCCCAAATAATACATTTATTTTATACATTAAGCCAAATAAAATGCCTTTAATGTGGACGTTATATTTTGCCACTACTGCACGGTCAGATGGAAATCCTACGTTTCAAATCCTCACTGTTTATCATTCATTTGTCAAAACTATCCTAGAAACTTACATTTGACACATAGCATTCTTTCTCCTCTCTCTTTCTAGTGAACTCTCTGACTGGTTTTCCAGCTGGAACCCTCTGTAGCCTTCATCTCCTCCTCATCATCCTCCTCTCATCTGTCCACGTCTGTCTCATTAAGACAGCAATCACCTTTTAGCCCTGTGAAAGGCTTGGCCTTCAGTCCCACCTCCCTCTGAGGTGATGGGGTCAAAAGCGTTCCAACCCAGGAAGTGATTTTACGCCCTTCACACATGTGAGGAGCTTTTAAAGAGCCCAGGGAGAGGACAGGGGGCTGGAGGTGCCGTGATAAACACCACAGGCCTCAGATCTTCTGACTATGGCCATTTAATGAAGGCACGTTTGTTCCTCATCTACCTCTCATTCCCTCTTGTCCCATCCATTCTTTTACATTCCAGTCCTCTTCCCTCACATCCTTGTCACTCCAGCATATTCCTAATTTTTCCTGTCTTATCCTTCTTCTCTCTCCTCATATACACAAAGTATACTGGTTTGTTGTATCAAGAGTCAACCTGCTGGAACTGATTTGTTTTGGAAGAGATGTAATGTTGACTAGTATATTCCTATTAACAAGAGAATGTTTTACATTGAAGAGCATCAGCATCAGCTTACGTTTACAGTGACAAAGTTCAAGTTATGATGCTCAAAAAGGTAGAAGCCAGGTGATGTTGGTATGGAACTACAAAGGCCATGAAAGGAGACCACTGTTTACTTCCTGTTCCCAACCAAGAGTCAGCTTCATGTTTTAAGCATCACCTTGACTGTCCCTCAGACTTTTATTCTTATTTTTCACAAGAAAATACATTATGAGAACGGGGTTGATTTAGAAAGTGAGCATGAGTGTGAAGCAGCAGAATTGAAGAGTTTTTTTTTTAAATCCATCATTGATCTAGAGCCTGTGAGAAACAATTGTTGTTGTTATTATTAAAGTAACCGGCACAGTGCTGTGGATCAGCTGACAAACATCACTTAGCACTGTAGCTGTGGCTCTAAACTGGTCCTTCGTCATTAATGTAGCGGAGACATCTGTTTAAATAGAAAAGCCTTCACTCAAACAGACAGATGAAGGCAGCGATGTTACAGATTCCAAGTCAGAGCAGAGCGTTTTCCTCCTCCCTTCTCTTCCTCTCCTCATCATACATCTTTCTCTCCTTTCCTCTTTCACTTCATTTTCTGTCCCATACCCCCATCCCTCATCATGGCCTTCCCTCCTCCTGATTTTATCCCTCTGTTTCTCATCCATCCATCTGTCCTTTTCCCTCCATCCATGCTCTAACCTCCAGTTTACCTTTGTCCCTCTGTTACCTTTGTCCGGGGCTCTGTATATTCAGCATGCAGCATACCTCACCTTCAGTGTGTGTGTGTGTGTGTGTGTGTGTGTGTTAGATGAATTAATACAGCCTCAGGGGGTGTTCTTCATGTGTATGGATGTGTATTTTAGCATACACTGTGTATGTCTGTGTCTTGCTACATACACATTCATGTACTTTGTGTGTGTGTGTGTGTGTGTGTGTGTGTGTGTGTGTGTGTGTGTGTGTGTGTGTGTGTGTGTGTGTATGTGAGTTTGTGTGTGTTAAGACAGCTGGGTGTCACTGCTAGACTCAAACCCTTGTATGACCCCTGAATGATCATTCCAGCGTGTAACACACAGGCTTAGTCCACATTCCTGTCTGCCATGTGTGTGTGTATGGACTTGTATAACTTATGTTTGTGGGGACATAAACTTGTTTACACATTTACATTGCAGTGACGTAGCTCCTTTTAGGGGAGAAACAGCAAGTCCCCATAATGTATACCATCACATTTTGGATTGAAGACTTGGCGTAAGGTTTGATTTAGGGTTAGTAGATGTCGTGATTATAGTTGGGGTCAGAGCAAGTTTACAGGAAATGAATGGAAGTCAACATAATGTCTTCTGAAGTGATAGAAACACTGTCTGTGTGATGGTATACATGGCTGTGTTAACATGTAAAGTGACACTCCAGAGCTACATTGAGCGAAAGCTCAATTCCATGACAAGATACACACGTGGACAAAATTGTTGGTACCCCTCAGTTAAAGAAGGAAAAACCCACAATTCTCACTGAAATCACTTGAAACTCACAAAAGTAACAATAAATAAAAATTTATTGAAAATTAAATAATCAAAATCAGCCATCACTTTTGAATTGTTGATTAACATAATTATTTAAAAAAACAAACTAATGAAATAGGGCTGGACAAAAATGATGGTACCCATAACTTAATATTTTGTTGCACAACCTTTTGAGGCAATCACTGCAATTAAACGATTTCTGTATTTGTCAATGAGCGTTCTGCAGCTGTCAACAGGTATTTTGGCCCACTCCTCATGAGCAAACAGCTCCAGTTGTCTCAGGTTTGATGGGTGTCTTCTCCAAATGGCATGTTTCAGCTCCTTCCACATATGTTCAATGGGATTCAGATCTGGGCTCATAGAAGGCCACTTTAGAATAGTCCAACCCTTTTCTCTCAGCCATTCTTGGGTGTTTTTGGCTGTGTGTTTTGGATCGTTGTCCTGTTGGAAGACCCATGACCTGCGACTGAGACCAAGCTTTCTGACACTAGGCAGCACATTTCTCTCCAGAATGCCTTGATAGTCTTCAGATTTCATCGTACCTTGCACACTTTCAAGACACCCTGTGCCAGATGCAGCAAAGCAGCCCCAAAACATTACTGAGCCTCCTCCATGTTTCACCGTAGGGACAGTGTTCTTTTCTTCGTATGCTTGGTTTTTGAGTCTATGAACATAGAGTTGATGTGCCTTACCAAAAAGCTCCAGTTTGGTCTCATCTGTCCAAAGGACATTCTCCCAGAAGCTTTGTGGCTTGTCAACATGCATTTTTGCAAATTCCAGTCTGGCTTTTTTATGAGTTTTTTTCAGCAGTGGTGTCCTCCTTGGTCGTCTCCCATGAAGTCCACTTTGGCTCAAACAACGACGAATGGTGCGATCTGACACTGATGTACCTTGGCCTTGGAGTTCACCTTTAATTTCTTTGGAGGTTGCTCTGGGCTCTTTGGATACAATTCGAACGATCCGTCTCTTCAATTTGTCTTCAATTTTCCTCTTGCGGCCACGTCCAGGGAGGTTGGCTACTGTCCCGTGGGTCTTGAACTTCTGAATAATATGAGCCACTGTTGTCACAGGAACTTCAAGCTGTTTAGAGATGGTCTTATAGCCTTTACCTTTAAGATGTTTGTCTATAATTTTTTTTCGGATGTCCTGGGACAATTCTCTCCTTCGCTTTCTGTTGTCCATGTTCAGTGTGGTACACACCTTTTCACCAAACAGCAGGGTGACTACTTGTCTCCCTTTAAATAGGCAGACTGACTGATTATGAGTTTGGAAACACCTGTGATGTCAATTAAATGACACACCTGAGTTAATCATGTCACTCTGGTCAAATAGTTTTCAATCTTTTATAGAGGTACCATCATTTTTGTCCAGGCCTGTTTCATTAGTTTGTTTTTTTAAATAATTATGTTAATCAACAATTCAAAAGTAATGGCTGTTTTTGATTATTTAATTTTCAATAAATTTTTATTTATTGTTACTTTTGTGAGTTTCAAGTGATTTCAGTGAGAATTGTGGGTTTTTCCTTCTTTAACTGAGGGGTACCAACAATTTTGTCCACGTGTGTATGTTTTAAGTACAGAGCTGGGATCAGGGTGATGTTAAAGCAGCTGAACACAAAGACTGGAATCAGGGCTAAACAGTTAGTGTGACTGTCCAACACTTAACACACAAATTTATTACAAAACGTTCTGTTTAATCCATTCAGTTAAATTCACTTTTTTTTATACAGCACAAATTCACAACATATGTCATCGCACAGCGCTAACATGGCAAGGTACAGACCTTAAGAATTTAAACAGAGAACAGAGAGCCCAACTATCCAAAGTTGCCTTTTGGATTCCCTATGAGCAAGCAGTCAGCAACGGAGGGAAGGAACAAAAAACCCTAAAATACAGAGGGGAAAAAAACCTCTGACAGAACCAGGCTCTGGGAAGGCAATCATCTGCTTCGACCGGTTTGGGGTGAAAACATTAATTTGTGAGTGAAGAGGGACTTTCATGCAGAATTACGAATTGGCAAACAACAATCAAAGTCAGTACCAGTGAAAAGTAAAGTAGATTCTAATGCATTCTCCAGTAACTGAGATGGAGCTTGTAGCTTGACAGATGAATGTATTTAATGTGCATGTGCTGAAGCAGCACTGTGCAGTTATCCATTAGTCAGTGAATTGCTACAGTGAGACAAATACTTTTTGAGTAGCAAGTAGTGTAAGAGATTACAGTTTGAAACTCAGTAACTACTGTACATTCCAGTAACAAGCTGCGGTACAAGTTATGAGTAGTTAGTACTGACAATGGCACACTTAAAAAATTTAAAATTCCCTCGCTGAAGAGCTAATGGAGGTTGGTATGTCAGTACAGTCTCTTCCTCTATCTGTTCTGAGTACACTCAAGCTCTCAGAGATGGACTCTGATTACTTGATGAGCTTTCCTGTGATTCTAAGAAAAGCTGATGTTCCGACCAACGCTTTCATTTTGTAAAGCTTTAGTTCCATTTTCTGCAACCCCGGTCTAAATCCCTCACAGTTTCAAGCATTGCAGCATGTAGACCATGTAAGGTCTTAGTGTTATTGTGAACGAACTGATTAATGACGTGTGGTGACTGCATGGTCAAAGCCTTTGGACCAGCAGTGCAGTACAGGAACCATTTGCTGAAAGTCACTCACTTCACATGTACATAACAACCACAGGCAGATGTCTCAGTGAGGGAACATGCTTAGGTGTCTGTGTTGACTTTTTCTTTACCGCAGTTATGCAGAGCTCTGCAGCAGTTCTTCCAGGGTGACACAGGGTTCATGAAGGCAGATATCTCTGTCTTTCCCACATGGACATGTGACTTTCAAGCAGAAATAACTGTGTGATGTAACGGAACATAACTGAAGTAGTTAAGTAGATTTTTTTCTTGTAATACATATATTTTAAGTTATTTTTTGGACCTTTATTATATAGGACAGTGGGGAGAGAGAAACAGTATACCTGAGTAGAACAGTGGAGGAATGACGTGCAGTAAATGGCAGTGCATCGGACTCAAACCCATGACCACTGTGTGACTATAGGCCCTGTTTATGGTTCATCTGCTCATCCACTTGAGCTACTGGGGCACCCTCTTGTCATATTTTGAATTGTGGAGGATCTTTACACTCTTGGTCCATCCTAGGTTTCAGTCCATCTGTGTCTCCAGGTCTGGCTAAAGCGAGTTCCATGCTTTTATGATTTACAGCCTTCAGTGGAGCTATCCTAGTCAGCACTCGTAGTTCAGTTTTGACCTGCTGCATCTCATTGGTTTGCCAATGCTGTACTTTGTCATCAGGTCCAGGTTGGCTGACTAAATCCCATGCTTAGCCTGCTTTATTGCTTACTTTACTGTTTTCCTGTCAGGTTAGATCGTGTTACCTGCTACTGCTACAATGTAACCCAGTACAACCTGCCACACTGAAAATGGGTAGATGGTTTACCCAGGACTCAGTCTCCAAAGGGTGTATGAACTCAACAGTCACCGGCCAACCATCAGACATGCAGTGGGGCCCCATGTACATGTTAGGTGTAAAGTTGACATTCCAACTTAACGGCAGCTCCTGTACCTGCAGGACATTGCAGACATATTGGCCATGCCTCTCCTCTGTTGAGAATGAACTGCAGGCGTGAGAAGCACTTGATAAGTATGAGGACAACCCAAGCTGCTTTAAACGTCCTGGCTTGAAGATCAGCCCATCACCTAACCAGCTGAAATTCAACCGTCTTCGGTGGTCTGGGCGCGTACACGGAATGCCTAAATTTCACCTGCCTCGACAAATCTTTCACAGTGTTCTAAAAGAGAGTACGAGGCCCGTTAGCAGACCTCGTCTCAGGTACGGGGACATTCTGAAAAGGGACCTTAAAGAGAGGAAATATATATATGTGTGTGTTTTGGTCTGTCTGTCGCCTCGCCCTCATGTCTCTCTCTCTCCCTGTTTCACCTGCCTGCATGCTGCTACCTGCTGATTACTGCTGTGAGTGTCAGCTGCAGTAATCCGCTCACTCCAGACACCTGTTCACAATCACCTCTTGCAGTATAAAGCCCAGCTCATTCAGTTACACCTCACTGGACCATAAAGACTCACATCTTTGCATAGACTCTGTTCCCTAAATGGACTCTGCCCCCCCTCCTGGATTCCCCCATTTGGATTGTGTTTGTCGCCTGGATTTGTGCCAGTCCTGTTCCTGTCTCCAGCATTTGGTATCTTTCCAGTCTCCTGTAGTTTCATGGATTTCTCCTGTTTTCCCCTTGGTTTTCAGTTTTCTCCTGTCTCGTGAGCTTAGCTTAGTTTTGTTCATCAGTGTAGTTTTGTAAGAGTTCCGTTTTTGTATTTAGTGTTTCTAGAGTTTTGAGTTCTTTAGTTAATTTGTCTCCCAAGTCCAGTTCTTTAGTTATGTATTGTTAGCTATTTGGTAAATACACACGTGGACAAAATTGTTGGTACCCCTCAGTTAAAGAAGGAAAAACCCACAATTCTCACTGAAATCACTTGAAACTCACAAAAGTAACAATAAATAAAAATTTATTGAAAATTAAATAATCAAAATCAGCCATCACTTTTGAATTGTTGATTAACATAATTATTTAAAAAAACAAACTAATGAAATAGGGCTGGACAAAAATGATGGTACCCATAACTTAATATTTTGTTGCACAACCTTTTGAGGCAATCACTGCAATTAAACGATTTCTGTATTTGTCAATGAGCGTTCTGCAGCTGTCAACAGGTATTTTGGCCCACTCCTCATGAGCAAACAGCTCCAGTTGTCTCAGGTTTGATGGGTGTCTTCTCCAAATGGCATGTTTCAGCTCCTTCCACATATGTTCAATGGGATTCAGATCTGGGCTCATAGAAGGCCACTTTAGAATAGTCCAACGCTTTTCTCTCAGCCATTCTTGGGTGTTTTTGGCTGTGTGTTTTGGATCGTTGTCCTGTTGGAAGACCCATGACCTGCGACTGAGACCAAGCTTTCTCACACTAGGCAGCACATTTCTCTCCAGAATGCCTTGATAGTCTTCAGATTTCATCGTACCTTGCACACTTTCAAGACACCCTGTGCCAGATGCAGCAAAGCAGCCCCAAAACATTACTGAGCCTCCTCCATGTTTCACCGTAGGGACAGTGTTCTTTTCTTCGTATGCTTGGTTTTTGAGTCTATGAACATAGAGTTGATGTGCCTTACCAAAAAGCTCCAGTTTGGTCTCATCTGTCCAAAGGACATTCTCCCAGAAGCTTTGTGGCTTGTCAACATGCATTTTTGCAAATTCCAGTCTCGCTTTTTAATGAGTTTTTTTCAGCAGTGGTGTCCTCCTTGGTCGTCTCCCATGAAGTCCACTTTGGCTCAAACAACGACGAATGGTGCGATCTGACACTGATGTACCTTGGCCTTGGAGTTCACCTTTAATTTCTTTGGAGGTTGCTCTGGGCTCTTTGGATACAATTCCAACGATCCGTCTCTTCAATTTGTCATCAATTTTCCTCTTGCGGCCACGTCCAGGGAGGTTGGCTACTGTCCCGTGGGTCTTGAACTTCTGAATAATATGAGCCACTGTTGTCACAGGAACTTCAAGCTGTTTAGAGATGGTCTTATAGCCTTTACCTTTAAGATGTTTGTCTATAATTTTTTTTCGGATGTCCTGGGACAATTCTCTCCTTCGCTTTCTGTTGTCCATGTTCAGTGTGGTACACACCTTTTCACCAAACAGCAGGGTGACTACTTGTCTCCCTTTAAATAGGCAGACTGACTGATTATGAGTTTGGAAACACCTGTGATGTCAATTAAATGACACACCTGAGTTAATCATGTCACTCTGGTCAAATAGTTTTCAATCTTTTATAGAGGTACCATCATTTTTGTCCAGGCCTGTTTCATTAGTTTGTTTTTTAAAATAATTATGTTAATCAACAATTCAAAAGTAATGGCTGATTTTGATTATTTAATTTTCAATAAATTTTTATTTATTGTTACTTTTGTGAGTTTCAAGTGATTTCAGTGAGAATTGTGGGTTTTTCCTTCTTTAACTGAGGGGTACCAACAATTTTGTCCACGTGTGTAAAATCATTTGACACATATATATTTGATATATGTATATATATCTGTATATTGACAAGACTGACGATTTTCTTGACAAATTTGGAGTATTTTAAAAATAAATCTTTTAAGGGATTATTGGAATTTTCTTCCTGAAGGTTTTGCAAATTTTCAGAAATTTGGGGATTTCTTTTTTTTTTCTTGAATTTTGGGATTTTTTTCAGACAAGGAAATAATATTTTTTGGTGCCTGTAAATGGAGACTACAGTTGGGTTAAAGGGAGATGATTCCTCCAGTTGATCTGAAACTGACACTCTAAACACAACCTGCTCCTGACCAGGTTAGCTCCACAGCATCCGTTACCATGGAGATCTAGCAGGTTAAAAGAGAGTCACCTTCACTCAGAACTCTGACTTTAGGCTCAACACACCTGCTAACTCACTAATCTCACTTTGTAATGCAGTTTTCTGGTGAGTCAGACTAACTTAAATGAACACAGACTAATGTCTTCTGGAAAAGGTTCACATGATATGAGTGACACAAATAAGGGAGGGACATCACACAGTACACCTGGGTGTCTGTCATCCTTTCCAGATGTCTGTTTCTGCCCATTAAGAATAAACTGCAGTCTTGAGTTTTCAGACCAAATCAGAGTCAGCAGTTTTTCCAAGAATCTTTGTTTTCATGATCTTAAAACAGTGCTCAAGTGGTTTAAATGAAAATGTGTTGGTGTGGATGTAGCCTTACTTTAATGCTTCACTTTGTTTTTACAGCGACACTAAAAAGAGTAATGACTGCTGGAGTAATCAGTAATGAACCAGTAGTTACTGCTTTGTGCCTCGGAGTGTCTGATTGAGTTATAGATAACGATAAACTAAGTATTATCTAATAATTGACTAACATTGACTGTCCCAGCTGTTTTTTTTAAAATAAACAAACATGATCCATGACACATTTCTGGATTAGACGTTGTTAGGAAGGTACTTACAAATGATGCAACAACTATACTATTTCTGAATGCTTTTTTCTGGTCAACTTAGTTGCTTTCAGATATTTATTATTTTTTGCAAGTCTAGTTAAGGTCAGGAAGTGAGATTCTTCCGGCATCAAACTGAGGACTGAAGATCAACACAAGCTGCATCTCCACCGAGTGCCAGTGTAAGAACCAAAAAGCCGGTTGAGATTTTTGAACAGCCGAGAAAGGTCCCATTGCCTGATAATGAATAATGCCTCAGGAAAAAGACATCGGGTGTGAGAAGCTCACTGTCCAATCGTCTGTCCATAATGGAGACACTAGATGCCCCAGGGTCTCCTGTATGTCTTCCCTTACTTCACTCCCCTGTAGAATCCAGGTGGAAGAGATGAATTTCGTCCTGGCCTCGGATGTGTGGTTCTTAGCAAGAGTACACCTCCTCTGTTCCAGCTCCTCAGGACACTTTTCCATCTGTTTTCCAGGGACTCAGGCTTTGGACATGTTCAATGAGAGGGCCCAGTTTCTAGCCACGGAGTCGTCCAAATCTGTTGTTTGTGCTCTGCTGGGAGCTCTCTCAACAAAAGCAGCATTATTCCTGTTTATGGGAAATGTTTCTAGCATGGTGCCCGTCACATCCTCCAGTTCCTTTAAGAAATGTTGGATGTTATTGAAGCAGCTGGAAGATCCCCAGTTGGCATTCCTGGGATCTTTCTGCATGGTATTTGTATGTTCTTCCTGTGCATCGTGGGTTTTCTCCGGGTTTTCCAGCTTCCTCCCACAGTCCAAATACATGCTGAGGTTAACTGGTGATTGTAGATTGTCTGTAGGTGTGAATGAGTGTAAATTGTTTGTATGTATACAATCATGGACAAAAGTATTGGCACACTTGGAATTTTTCCAGAAAAGTTTTTGGTAAACGTGTGCTTTTTTTCCTTGATGTGCATTGGAGAAAAAAGCCAAAATTGACGTAATTTTACACAAAACTAAAAAAATTGGCATGGCTATATACATGACTGTGTGTAGCCCTGTGATAGACTGGGGAGCTGTCCTGGGTGTCTCCTGCTTTCACCCTAAGTCAGCTGGGATAGACTCCAGCCACCCCATGACCCTAATGAGGATTTAGCGTGTATAGAAAATGGATGGATGTTGTTTGGAGTCCTTTCCTTCACCAAGGTGTACATAGAGGTCCTCTGTGTCAAAATGGATATTGTCCCTCCATGTGGTTGTGTTGATGGCCTCGGAGCATCAGCCATGACAGCTGTGCTCTGAAGTCTTATTGGCTGTTGTGTATCAGAGAAGCAGAGCTCTCTGAACCTTCAGTGCATGAGGAGTGCTGGTGCTTCCTGTCGGGTGATGCACAGATGGAGCCCCATGTTTCATCCTCTTGTTGGAGTCAGATGCCAGCCCGTCCATCCACCCTCTCCTTCCTGCTCACCAATTATGTTTTTGTTGATTAGTGTAATAATTAATTCATTAAAATAAAAAAAATCCAAAACTTGTCTCTTCAGGATTGCCAGTTCAATTCAATTCAGTTTTATTTATATAGCGCCAGTTACCGTTCAAATTGTCTCAAGATGCTTTACAGAATATTTAGAGGGATTCAGTCTTTCTTAGCACCATCTCATATCCACATCACAGCAGTGCTATATTAATGTTATCATTACACCCATTGGTCAGATGTCTAATCATAAAAATAGTGAATGTCATATTCAAAGGACACATAGTATTTTACTCACTATTTCAAATTTTTCCACATTTTTTCAATCAACTCATCATTGCAGTAAAACGCAGTTTAAATAATCACTGACAAATTTATTTTTACATCAGTGTCCGGAAAGAAAATAAACTTAACTTACAGACTGTAACAACAGCTTACAACTTTGTAATTCTCTCACTTCTACCTGACAGTTAATGTAGACAGAAAAACAACTGAATAACGACATGAGACGACGCATGATGAAATGTTCCTTTACCATAACAGCAGTGGTGCAGAAATGATTGTACAGGAACACGCATATGTACACAGAAGCTGACCTCACCTGTACTGATCTCCTCTCTCGTGCACGCCTCCTCCAGAGCCCCGCTGAGCTGGAGCCTCTCGTTCATGTGTAGCAACAGAGGAGGTCGTTCAGAGGACACAAACACACAGCAGCCTCTCGTCTGCCCTCCACTTAAACCCTCCTGCAAAACACACACACACGTGCACACACACACACACACGCCTCCTCTCCTCTCTTTCCCCTCTGCCCTCAACTTAAACCCTCACCCCAATCTTACCCCAGCCCTCTCCACATAGTCCTAACCCCCACCCAGCATCCAACGCCCACTGCCCCATTACCCCGTTACCTCTGCTGCCCCTTCCTACAGCTAACCACCCCCACCACCCGCCAACCCACCCACACACAGGGAGAGCTATTCCAAACGACATGTCTTCGAATCCTTGATTGGTAACGTCTGCAGATATCGCATGAAGATCACACATTCCTTCTCTCTAACCTTAGAAGAACCATTTCACCACTTTATAAACAGTCCAGACACACATAGATCTGTTTAACATTATGCTTAATACACTACCATTCAAAAGGATGGGGTTACATAGAAATGTCCTTATTCTTGAAAGAAAAGCATTTTTTTTCAATAAAAATAACATTAAATTAATGATAAATCCAGTCTAGACATTGTTAATGTGGTAAATGACTATTCTAGCTGGAAACAGCTGATTTTTAATGGAATATCTCCATAGGGGTACAGAGGAACATTTCCAGCAACCATCACTCCTGTGTTCTAATGCTACATTGTGTTAGCTAATGGTGTTGAAAGGCTCCCTGATGATTAGAAAACCTTTGTGCAATTACATTTGCAGATGAATAAAAATGTGAGTTTTCATGGAGAAAATGAAATTGTCTGGGTGACCCCAAACTTTTTAACGGTAGTGTATGTCTGCTTTAACTCATTTAGAGCGACTTTAATGAATATAGAGCAACTTTGACTAATGTAGAGCAACTTTAACTCATTTTTGAGTAACTTTAACCAACATGGAGCAAGTTAAACTAATGTAGAACAACTTTAGTTTATGTGCACTGCCAATCAAAAGTTTGGGGTCACATAGAAATGTCCTTATTTTTGAAAGAAAAGCATTTTCTTTCATTGAAGATAACATTGAATGATTCAGAAATCCAGTCTCGATGTTGTTACTGTGATAAATGACTATTCTAGCTGTTCTGAGGATTTCATGATGATCTAAACAGTCTGTTTCCCTTCAGATTTTCATTCCAGTACTGATATGAAAACAGCTAGTCCAGTCTAGTCTAAATGTTTGGTAAACCGACTTCAATAATTCAAGTGTTTCACCAACAGAACAAGCAGAGATGCACTCCAACTGCTAAAAAAGTGCAGAAACATTGACTTAAAGTTGTCTAACTGCAGTGGGGCCACACACTGTTGTTTTGTTTTCCTCTGTAAAGCCACACTAACAGATATGAAACTCTGGCTTATTCTTAACAAAGTCAAACTGGAACAATGTTTAGTTCACCCTCCAGTTCCAATACAGTAAGGCTCTTACAGGATGCACATAGAAACACATGCCTTGAGACGGAAATGACAGGTTTAGGGAAAGTTGGTTTGTATTCTCTGTTGTAAATATAATGAAGGTTTACGTTTACCGACAGAGAATCCTTTGGGTGGTTCTGTGACTTCAGCTGTGAAATCTTAAACAGTCATACAGGTTATCAGGGAAACATTTTACAATTACAGCCAGTTTAAAGGACATGTATCTGATTTATTCACAATAACAGAAGAAAATCTAATGGAAACATTTCAGCTGAGTCGGTAAATGGTTGATTTGGTTGTTGACTGTGTGACAAAATCCAGTCTCTTCATTGATTTCACTGTTTTGTGCTCATGCTAAAAGATCTAGTAGTGAAACCTGGCCAATGAGGTTCACATGTAAGGTTCTGCTCAAGGTTTCTTCCCATTAACAAGAAGCTTTTTCTTGCCATTGTCACCTTAGAGCTGCTCTGGGGGTTCAGGCATATGGGTTCTATAAAGCACGTTGAGACAATTTGAATTGTAGTTGCTGCTATATAAATAAATTGAATTGAATGTATTCCTTGAGCTTACAACATGAACACAGGAGTTCACGCAGAGGGTGAAATGACAGGAAAGCTCTCCAGGGTTGCTTCATCCATAGGTTTTCAGGATTATTTTGGTTTCTGATAAACCTTCATACGTATGGACCTGATAACCAAGCAGACATTCCTGCATCGTCTCATCGGTAGCTGAAATAACACGCCTCCATCACTGGACTGTTTTCAGTTGGAATACTCTATAACACCTGTCTGAGGTTTCTTACTGTTAAAAAGGAGTTTTTCTTGCCACTGTCGCCTTAGTTCTTGCTCTGGGGGTTCATGCATATGGGTTCTGTAAAGCATCTTGAGACAATTTGAGTTGTAATTGGGGCTATATAAAAAATAATGTATTGAATTATGCTGCTTCACGTAAGAGTATTTAAAAATACATGCATCAGAGTTGTGGTTACTCTGACTTTGGTGTGTGTTATTGAAAGACCTGTATGAAACTGAGACTTCTTGATTTAGTGGCAGCTGGTCCAAATGATGAATGCAGTAGAATTCACAGCAGACGATCAAATGAATGTTTTACTTCCACATACTGTCCTGCATCACTGTACAGTTAGATGCTTTCATTACTGATTGCTTCGTCCCTTTTGCAGTATTTGTTGACTCTTTGTGATCATGTGCAGCAGCAGGTTTATGTATTAAAACGTGTGTTCTTGTACACTGACAGTCAATAGAAACTTTGAGACCATATTTTTCAACATAATTTTTATTTTGAAGCCCGAAACTGGATTTTCTTCATATGAATCATTTGTTTAGCATGTTGGCATACAGAAACAAAATCTAAAGTTTCAAGAATGATTTCAAAATAAAGAATTTCACAAAAGAAAACGGCACCTGCCAAACACAAAGTCACAACAGTCAATACCGAGTATGGCCTCCATTTGCTTGGATGCAGGCAGCAATCCGTCGGCGCATGCTTTGGACCAGGCTTCTGATTGTGGGTTGGGAACAGCCCATACGCCTGGCTACATCACTGTAGCTCAAACCGGCCTCCACCATACCCAGTGCCCGGAGATGTTGTTCATGTGATAGACGCGGCATGATGCTGTTCACTGGACTAACAATGGTGGCCTTTTTTGGGCCTTTATATAGGCCTTCAAAACCCATTCTCAAATTGTGCAGATACTCACTGAGTATTGCTTGGTGTGTATTTGGGTCACTTTTGCAAAGTGACCAACATATGTGCAATGAATCATGACAAAATGACAACTCATCATTATCTCAACTACCAGGGCACTAGATCATCAGTAAATCCACAATGAATAATTACAACCCCCCTACAAGTAGAATTCTGTGTACATTTCTACCTCAAAGTTTCTATTGACTGTCAGTATAGAAACATCCAGCCTCTGATCCCCCTAAGTCAGCTAAGGAGTTTAGGTGATGAGCTGTTTCATTATCCTTCACACCTTTGTATCTACATGTGAGCTGCACAGTGGATTGTTGGTTAGCACCATCGTCTTGCAGCTAGAAGATGCCCAGTTCACGTCCCGACCTGTGCCTGGGATCTTTCTGCGTGGAGTTTGCATGTTTTCTTGGGGTTTTACAGCTTCCTCCCAACATGCTGAGGTTAATTGGTGATTCTAAATTGTCTGTAGGTGTGAATGTGTGATTGTTTGTCTCTCCATGTGTAGTCCTGTGACAGACTGGTGATCTGTCCAGGGTGTCCCCTGCCTTCACCCCCGGTCAGAAGGGATAGACTCCAGCCCCCCACGACCCTAATGAGGATAAAGTAGTGTATTGGATCTTTGCATGTTTGTTTTTCTTCTTTTTGTTGTTCAACTTTGGAGCTTGAACAAAAGAGTTGATTAAAGTAAAGCTGCTGATTATAGACTGTATAATAAATCTTTATTTCCATACAGATTTATTTGGATAATAGATCTTTATTATAGAGTCTATGGTGTAGATATGAGAAACATTATGCACATGTCATGTCATCCCTGTTGAAATATGAATTAATGGGAGTTTCCTTTCAGCTACAGGTGCACAGACACTTTTTGATAGGTTTATTAGTCCTTCACTAGTCCTAGTGTGTGATTTCATGCATGTGTGTTGCTGAAATCTAAAGAATGTGGGACAAACTGACATGCAGCCAGAATGTGAGCTTGGCAGCAAAAATGTGTGTTGGAGTGCTGGTTTGACTTTTGGAGTGTGCACCTGTGGTCCATCTTTACCAGGAACAAACCTCAGGAAGCCAAATGGAGGTATGCTGCACACACACAGAGCCAACTGTTAGAGAGCAGTGTGTGAGTTCACGTTGGTGAAGACACAGCAGGAGGCTCCAACCTCCACACGGCGATCTGACAATGTCATCAGGGCAGGAGGGCTGCATGTCTGATGTGGAACTCTGTTGAGGAAACTTTAGTCTTGCTCACTTGTTGTGAAACCGCGTACAAAACCTGGGTCCTTCTGAAACCATTAAGAAGACATTTATTGCTTGTAGATGTCAGATCTGAAAGGCACCTCAGTGGTGGTAATGAAGGATTGGCAAGCACTCAATTTCTGCTGGCTGAGGATCCCAGCGTCCCTCTCCTTCTGCTCACATCCTGGAACATTTAGAGTAGCGCTGCCCTCTGCTGTGGAGGCTAACTTGTGACTTTATTGTGGTATTTCCAGCCCCGGCTGAGTACAGTGTGTGTAGGTCCCTGGTACCTGTGGGATCGTCTCTGCTATCATCCTGGGTGTCCCCTGTTTGTCTCTGCTTCAGGCTGGGACAGGGAGGAGCAGCAGGAAGCTGTCTGCTGTCGACACTCTGGATTTATGACGCCTCATCCCACTTTGAAGAACAGCTTCTGTTTGCACACACTGATTGCTGCAACCAGTCGCACACACACACACACACACACACACACACACACACACACACACACACACACACACACACACACACACACACACACACACACAATTATGAAAAGCAGATTGGATGTTAATCGTGTCAGAGTTGTATCTAATTGTAATACAATAAATGCATATTTATGCATATTTGCTTTCATGTGTGCAAATATGCATAAAGCATATTAATAAAGCAGCAGTATATATATGTGTGTGTGTGTGTGTGTGTGTGTGTGTGTGTGTGTGTGTGTGTGTGTGTGTGTGTGTGTGTCAATGTGTGCAAGAAAAAAGACAGAAAGTGAGAGATCTGTCTGATAATGTGCATCACAAGAAAGGAAGAAAGAGGAAGCAGCAGAAAATCTGAAGAGCTGAGAAAACAGAAAAAAATGAAGTCCAAGAAAACAAACAGAGAGAAAACAAAGAGAGCGAGAGGGACGAAGGGAAAGAGAGTAGAGAGAGTGACCTCTGTTTGAACTCACTGGTGAACTTCTGCCTCAGTGTACTCGACTCTAGTTAACCTCCCTCTCTCCCCCTCTCTCACACACACAAACAAAAACACACAGTGTCAGCAGGCCCTGTTTCACATTATATAATGGAGAGCGAGATGATATGTGTTTCCAGTTCAGCTCAAACACACACATATATACATTTACACATAGTCAGTCACCCACACAAGCAGATTTATTCAGACTCAGTGATTCTCTGTGGAGCCAACAAACAGCTAAAGTAAAAATGCTGATATTTACATGTATAATGAGAACCTCCTTTGTCTGATTTGCTTCAAACTCGACACTGCACTTCCTCAAGACCCCAGCGACTCACACACCAAGTTTGGAATGGATCGAATGAACGCTTGTTGAGATAATTGAAGAACACACACGACGACACACACACACACACACACACACACACACACACACACACACACACACACACACACACACACACACACACACACACACACAGACACACACACACACACAGATTTCCTGGTTTAACAGAGAAGATGAAAGATTCTAGAAGCAGAGTTCTAGAATCTTCTGCTGTACCTGAAGGTGTGTGTGTGTGTGTGTGTGTGTGTGTGTGAGTGAGGTCAGGTCAGAACTTTTCACGTACTTTCAACAGTCAGTGCAGCTGTTCTCTTCCAACAATCGGACGACGACCAGCATCGACAAACAACAAACTTTCTTTATTTCTGGAGATTTGGGACTCCTCTACATCACAATGTCTCAGAGACAACAAGCAGAACCTTAAGTTCAATTCACCACTTCACAGAGACCAGCTTCAACCGCAACAAGGTCCAGTGTGGTCAAAAGTAAGGCCAAGGCCAAACAACCAGTCAACCAGAGTGAAGACCAGGCCTCTTCCCAGACCCAGACCACAACCATGAATTGGGCCGATATCATGGAAGCAGAAGATGAGGTCAGAGAACAGCTTAGGCTGAGAGAAGCTGAGGTCTCACAATTGAAGCAGGAGAATGAGGGCCTCTCAGCAATGCTGCTGGAAGCCAAAAAAACCTCTACAGAGAACCTGACCACAAAGAAAACAAGGACCTGAAAATGCAAATCACATACTTGGTAAACAAGAATAAAAGTCTGAAGGAAGAAAACAACAAACTGCAGAAAGACAAACAAGCAGTGGCAGAAAAGACTAAAGAACTGGAGGAGACGATCGGGCTGATTGAGCGCAGCAACAACTCCCTCAGGCGGGCCTGTAGGGAACTGAGTGAAGACATTAAAACAGTCCAGAGAGAGAAGGCCCAGCTTGAAGAGCACTATGACAAGACGATCAAGGATCTGCTTTCCCAAGAATCTCGCTGCAATCAAGAGATGGTGAAATGAGTTGAGTTTGTGGAAGAGCAGATCACCATCAGAGACCAGGAACTCCATCGAATTCCTGACATCAATGACAGCCTCTCAGCGGGTCTCGTCAAAGCTGAGGAGCAGCTGCAGGAAGCCCACAATGAGATGGAGAAAGAACAGACCTGGAAGACTGAGCTCTTTAAAACTGAACAGAAGCTGCAGGAAGCCTGCAATGAGATGAAGGAGAAAGAACAGATCTGGAAGTCTGAGCATGAAAGTTTAGAGCAGCTCAGGAGAGAAAGAAAGAAAGAAAATCAGGAACTGCTCAGAAGACAAAAAGAGACAGATGACCTGCAGGAAAGAATCAGACAACTGGAACAAAACAATCAGGAACTGCAGGACCTTTGGATCCAAAAGAAAAACAAAAAGACTCTCTTTAAGTTTTTTTGGAGGACGAAAGGTAGAAAGACCAACAAAAAATCAACTTAAGAGGTGATCGAGCAGAGAGACAAACAACAGGAGCAGAAGAAGAATGCCAAGAAAAAGAAAAAAAAGCTTCTGGAGGTGGTTCAAGGGTGACAGGAAGGTGGAGTAGCCTCCCCCTTCCTCCATCTTCTCACCCCTTCTGCCTCCTTCCTCCTCACCTCTTCAACCTCTGTCAACCTCATCCTCTCTAGATCTTCCCTTTCCTTCCATCTTTTATTCCTTCTATCCCCCTGTCCTTCCCTTTCTTCCACCCCTCGAATAAAGCAACTAAAAATAAAACAAAAAAAATATAATATTTCTGCATATGTGTGTATCAGATCTGAAGACTTCATGTCTGATTTCAGAGTTTTCAGGTTTTTGAAGATTCCTAAAATCTATCTACACGTTGAAGAAAAGCTCATTTTGAAGGTGTGTTTACTGCAGGGATTTACTGTTTTCACTTCAAAGTTGAACAATGTCAGGGGTGACATGTTCACAGTGAACACAGCTACCGTGGTGTAACAGCGCCACCATGTGGTGAAGAACACTCAGTGCTCAGCATGCAGAGAGCTACACTGCAGCCTTCTCTGTGTTTTTAACAAAATAAAAGCTGATCATGTGTCCAGCAACAGAAAATATATTTATTGGACACTGTTTTTGATACAATAATGCAACAATAAAGCTAAATTAAAGACAATGTATTCATTTAATTGTCATAACCAAAGCTGTGATTACAACTCGGGTGAAGAAAGCAAGGAGTATTCAATGAGTAATGCTACTTATAATAATAACATGAAAAGTGTAAATCAAGTAGGGTACCAAAATCTTCACATCCACACTGGGCTGATGGCGAGTTTGACAGGATGTCTGCTTTATTATTATCAGTGCCCTTAATATGTTCAATTTCAAAGTCATAAAAACAAAGACCATCAGACTCTTATTGGGGCATTTTAACCCTGGAAAACCCACTGTTGCAAAAATAAAACGTCAGTCTTATTTTTTTTATTATCGCTATACATTTTTTTTTTTAGCATATTTTTGTCTACATTTGGGTTTCTATATATGTATAATAGTTTTTTGTTTTATTTATTTATTGCTCATTTCTTTTAGACTTGTTTCTACATATCATTTTTTTCATTTATGGATCAGTGAGTAGAGTGGCCGTCTTGCAACCGGAGGGTTGCCGATTCGATCCTCGGCCCGTCGAGTTCACGTTCCCCTTATTGCTCCTGGTGGGTCGTGGTTAGCGCCTTGCATGGCAGCTTTTGCCATCAGTGTGTGAAAAGGTGAATGTGACGTATCATGTAAAGCGCTTTGAGTACCTTGCGCTATATAAATACAGACCATTTACCAATGTTGTCCAAAAAAAGGTCATAGTATAGCATGTCGTCCAAATATTGTCAGATTATAGCATGTTGCTCAAAAAATGCATAGCCTTTGGTCCAAAAAAAGTCCTACTATAGCATGTTGTCCAAAAAACGTCATCATATAGCATATCGCTCTGAACACGTCATAGTGTACCGTGTCGTCCAGAAAACGTCATAGTTTAGCATGTCGCTCTGAACACGTCATAGTGTACCGTGTCGTCCTAAAAACGTCATAGTTTAGCATGTCGCTCTGAACACGTCATAGTGTACCGTGTCGTCCTAAAAACGTCATAGTTTAGCATGTCGCTCTGAACACGTCATAGTGTACCGTGTCGTCCTAAAAACGTCATAGTTTAGCATGTCGCTCTGAACACGTCATAGCGTACCGTGTCGTCCTAAAAACGTCATAGTTTAGCATGTCGCTCTGAAAACGTCATAGTGTACCATGTCGTCCAGAAAACGTCATAGTTTAGCATGTCGCTCTGAACACGTCATAGTGTACCATGTCGTCCAGAAAACGTCATAGTTTAGCATGCCGCTCTGAACACGTCATAGTGTACCGTGTCGTCCTAAAAACGTCATAGTAGAGCATGCCGCTCTGAACACGTGATATTGTACCGTGTTGTCCTAAAAACGTCAGAGTATAGCAAGTCGTTCAAAAAAACGTCATAGTATAGCATGTCGTCCAGAATACGTCACAGTATAGCATGTCGCTCTAAACACGTCATAGTATAGCATTTCATCCAAAAATCATCATAGTACAGAATGTTGCCCAAAAAATAGAGTATAGCCTTTCGTACAAAAAAAATCATAGTATAGCATGTCGTCCAGAAATAGTCATCGTTTAGCCTGTGGTCCAACAAACGTCATAGTTTAGTATGTTGTCCAAAAAACATGATAGTGTAGCATGTCATCTAAAAAACGTCATAGTTTAGCATGTCGCTCTGAACACGTCACAGTGTACCATGTCATCCTAAAAACGTGATAGTTTTGTATGTCATCCAAAATGTGACAAAAATGTCAGAATTTACTTATGTCATCCAAAATATCACAAAAACGTCATAGTTTAGTATGTGGTCCAAAATGTGACAAAAAGGCCATAGTTTAGTATGTTGTCCAAATTATCACAGAAACGTTATAGTATGTCGACCACAATGTCACAAAAATTTAGTATGTCGTCCAAAATGTGTAAAAATGTCATAGTTTAGTATGTGGTCCAAAATATCACTAAAACATCATAGTTTAGAATGTCGTCCAAAGTGTGACAAAAACGTCATCGTTTAGTGTGTCATTCAAAATGTGACAAAAACTTTAGAATTTAGTATGTCATCCAAAAGGCAACAAAAACATCATAGTTTGGTATGTCGTCCAAAATGTGACAAAAACGTCATAGTATGTCGTCCAAAATGTGTAAAACATGTCATAGTTTAGTATGTTGACCAAAATATCACAAATACGTCATAGTTTAGTATGTCGTCCAAAATATCGCAAAACGTCATAGTTTACTATGTCGTCCAAAATGTAACAAAAACATCATAGTTTAGTGTGTTGTCCAAAATATCACAAAAACGTCATAGTTTAGTATGTCATCGACAATGTGACAAAAACGTCAGAATTTAGTATGTTGTCCAAAATATCACAAAGACGTCAGAACTTAATATGTCGTCCAAAATGTGTAAAAGACATCATAGTTTAGCGTGTCGTCCAAAATATGACAACAACGTCATAGTTTGGCCTTTAGTCCACAAAACGTTGTTCTATCCCGTCTGTCTGAAGTAGGTCAGTAGCAACACAAAAACAGTCCAAATGCTGGTTTCCAGAGGAGTAGATGAGTATTTATTTGAAAGAGTAAGTTTAAAACAGCACAACATGTGAGGCGGTTAAAAGCAAATGGGTGTTAGTAAAATAAAAATAAAGAAACAGAACTAAAAGCGAACTTCATGTTGACACTGATGGGCATTCCAACCAGGAACAAAGTAAAAGATTATCAATACGAAAAAAAACCTCCTCCTGTTCACCTCTTAAGACTAAAAACACACCGCAGTAGCACCCTAAACTAAAACTACCAATGGGTTCCCTGTTTTCCTTTCTGAACAATTCAAAGGTCCCTCTCTATCTCCCCACACATCACCAACCACTGGAACAGATCTCCAAAGTTCTGCTGAAGCTCATCTTCCCTCAGAAGTGCTGCCAGATGAAGGAGCCTTTTGAGAGGCAGCTGGCATCATGATTGGACTGTACTTTGGTCTGATCCAATCCAGTTTTAGCTCCAGAGACGGCAGGTGGGACGAGTCAACGGAGGCTGAGTGGACGAAGACATGCAGCTGAGTACAATCCAGAAAACAACAGAATAGGAGTGCAGCGGCCCAGAGCCAGAACAAACAGAGTAGCATAGTATGTCTCTGAGAAAACATCATAGTTAGCATTTGGTATGAAAAAAACGGCATCATATACATTGTACAGTATATTGTACAAATAACAAGTCAAAGGAAAGAGACATACATTGTAGAATTGCAGCAATTAAGGGCTGACTGATTTACTGATTATCAGTATTTTAGTTTTTACTGATTTACGGTAATAAATACATTTAAAATGGTGCTACTTTGGCTCTGAACCTTTATCTAGCTGTGGTTGCTCTGTCTTCTGGAGTGATTTGATTGGTTTTACGTCACGAATGAAACTCCTTTAACTTAACATCTGTGAACAAAACAAAAACGTATTAACAAAGTTTTCTGTTAGAGTTTGTGTTCTACGTTTTACTCCAAAATTTTAAATACTTTCATTTACTGCACATGAATATCTCCTCCAAATGTCTCACTAATAATCATTATCAGCCTTAAAAACCCACAAAACACCCCTCTATACTCAAGCACACTTAGTACAGTCCGGTTCCCCCTTCCACAAATCTGTTTGGAATCTTCCCCTTCCTGTTTGTCAAAGTGGCCTTCTACCTGGACAGGTTTAGTTGGAGTTCATGCAACAAACATTTTGGGTAACTGCACTTTAATATGGATGGATGACACTGAATTAGAGTCTGTTTTAATGAGACTGAGTTCAGATGTGTAGCTCTGTCATTAAATCCTGCAGTCCCACAATGACAAGAATAAAGTTTGTCAACAAAAACTAAATCTGCTGGTGGATTCCATTAAAGTCCTAATAAATGATAATAAAGTGTGATACTAAAGGTTTGTGGGTCTAAAAATCTCAAAGTAAAGATATCAAGTTGAACATCTGGATGGAGGTTGATAAAACTTGACCTCCCTTCATTTCTCTGGAGCAACTCCATGGATTTTAGGGATCCTGGTTAAAGACCTGCTCTTCTTGTCGTCTTTCTTCGAGTCACTGTAAAAAGTGACTCCATCCTTGCCGACTTCATCACCTCTTCATGACAACTTGTTCTGCCTCTGACCTGGTGGAAACTGCACAAACGCAGGAAAACCTGTCGAGACTCGGATTTTCGAAAAACTCGTCAGGCGGGGGAAGGTTTGGTGGGCGGTGGGGGCGTAGAGGGGGGGCAGTGGGGGGAGGTGGGGGGGTAGGAGGGGGAGGCCGCCATCCCCCTCGTCTCCTACTCTCCGCCCAGAGTCCACCTTGGCTCAACCCATGTGGTCACTTGGAAACTACAATGACAAAGGGACGACGAAATTTATATATTTTTTAAATCTGATCTGTAGCTCAGTGAGTTAAGGGTTTGCCTATGGAGCTGCAGGTTGCTGGTTCAAGACCAGACCCTTCTTAAATTTTTTGAAAAACTTAGAGAACGACAAAGAAAGAAAAATGCCAGTGGTGGGTCTTGAACCTGCTACCTTCCACTTGGTTATCTCTCTTCTTATACCCTGAGCTACTTGCTCAGATACTAATTCTTCCTTTTTTGCGTATTTAACCAGGTTCAGTTTCTTGTTCATTTTAATGCCTGGTACCACTAAAAGCAGAGGAAAGCCCGGTTACTCTGCGATCACAAGGATTGGACTGTTGATGATTGTTCTAAGGTTCTCTTCAGGGATGAATCCGGTTTTCAGTTGACGTTCACTCCAGCCAACTTACTAGTTAGGAGAAAACAAGGGTGGTCTAATCATTTTTTCCATAACTATTATAGGCTCAGCGTCTTGCCTGTGGACACTTTTCCATACATGTAGAGGCAGACCGAACCACCAACTTTGAGATTAGTGGACAACCTGCTCAACCGCCTCCAGGCTGCTGTGTCTCAGGTCAGAACGTCCTCCAGAACCGTCCACTCAGTCTCCAGCAGCTCAGTGACATGGAATCAGAAATACACCCAAACATAAAACCGTGCACGGCCGTCACATTATCAGCTCTTGTGTAGCCGATCAGATGATGGCGGGATGTACTCCAGACTTTGCCGTCACTGAGCGAGTGTGTGTGTGTGTGTGTGTGTGTGTGTGTGTGTGTGTGTGTGTGTGTGTGTGTGTGTGTGTGTGTGTGTGTGTGTTATTCATCAGTTTGTGTTAAGAATTTATTATATAATAAAGTCTGTTCTCTGTTCTGTCTGAGACGGCCCTGGGTAAGAAAAATGTTAAAGTTGACTTGCAAAGAATTTGTAAAGTAATGTCAGTGTTAACCCTCCTGTTGTCTTCATTTCGGGAACCAAAAATATTGTTTCCTTAAACCCCCCAAAATTCAGCAAAAAAAAAAAAATCCCCCAAATTTCTGAAAATTTGCAAAACCTTCAGGAAGAAAATTCCAATAATTCCTTAAAAGTTTGCCTTAAAAGTTTTATTAAAAAAAGACAAAAAACTCCCCTTTGGCAAGAAAATTCTTGCAAATATTTTCAAAAAAGGAGTAAAACTCAAAACTAAACTAAAAATATCTAAAGTGATTACAAATATATCAGTACAACTTCTACTTTAAGAACATTCAATGTGAATGTTCTTAAAGAAACATTAACTTTTTCCACCAAAAATTATTCCAAAACTTCCTGAAAATGTTGAAAATAAAAAAATCCCCCCCCACACACATTTTCAGACTTTAAATCGGGTCAATTTTGACCCGCAGGATGACACGAGGGTTAAGTAAGAGTCATTCATTTGATATGTCTGAACTGTCATCAGGAATCAAACCCACAAAAGCAGATGTTTAATAAATCCATTTTAATGGAAAATGTAAAACCCTTTTGAACTTCAATGTACAAAGCATGTAACACTTGCACTTTAAAATTTGAAATTGAAGCAAGCCATGTTTTTTAAAAAAATACCTCAGTGAATGTATATATATGTATATATTTACATATTATAGTTTTTTATTATTTTGTCTTTTAACTTCAAAAGTTCACCATAGTAAATCTTAACAAAAACAAGACAATCAATTCTTTTCTTAAATAAATTACATCTTTTTTGTAAATGTCTCAATTGTACAGCGAATACTTTCTTTAATAAAATGCTGAAGTGTATAAGCCATTTAGTTTTTCCTTTACATAATACAATTTTACACAGTCTTTACAATAGTTTGGCAGTTCATTTTCAGAAAATGTATTTATGGCATGAGGACTGTAGAGCATCAACATTTCCCAAAGTTGCAGGCATTAGCTGGTGTGTGTGTGTGTGTGTGTGTGTGTGTGTGTGTGGTGTGTGCGTATGTGTGTACATGTGTGTGTGTGCGTGCACGCGTTGTGTGTCCTCCATCACAGTAGAGCCGTATTACAATTGAAAACCACATAGCAAAAGAAAAAAAAACTGTACAACTCACATTTACATTAATGCTTTTTTGTCTCATTAGCATTGCATCATCATAGAACTATAAAATAAATACATCTTCACAGAGGAAACAAAACCATGTCGTATGAAAAAGAAAGCCAAGAACAAAACTGCAACATACAGAAAGAACTAGAAAAGAAGGACGAGAACAGACAGATCACAGAGGGAATAACAAACGAGGAAGCAGATAAGACTGCCGACTGAAACATCTGAGATTTCTGGTTTGCATTTTTTTTCTTCCCTCAAATCTTTTTTTTTTTCAAATTTCAAAAACATCAGAGACGTAAGTTTTGATCCTGATGCTGCTGGTGATGCTGTTGTGATCAGCAATAGTTTCTTCTGTCCAAGACGTTAGTTTGGGCGACTGCTACAAACAGGGACTAAAGCTCCGAGCCTTCAGATTACAGTCAGTGAGCAGCAGGGGGCGCTCTGCAGAATGCACTACAAGTCACACTAATGAGGTCAGTTGTTTCCAGCAGAGGTTTGTAGTCTCTCTCACTCCGGTCTGTGGCTTTACCAGGTGTCCCGGCCAACATGCTGCTGCCCACAGAGCTCCAGTCCCCGTCAGTCCAGCGGCTCTCTGGTCTCGTGGTCGTCTCCTCTTGGCACTGAAGGTTTGGGGTGATGATGGAGGTGGTCGTGCCTCTTACTGGCCACCTGGATGTGCGACGCCGGAGCGGTTCGCGCTGTGAGCTCCCCTGGGTCACGTGACGAGCTCTGACACGGCAAATGTCAGCGGTCATGTGACCTCCCCGTGAGGAGGGTGTGGTGAAATGCTGAAGGGAATCACGGCCCTCTCTGGAAGGTGTGGAGGAGGAGGAGGCGGTGTCATAAATTCTCCTCCTCGTCCATCTCAGAGCTGCTTCTCTTCAAGGAGCTCACTGCCTCCTTCACACAGTGGTACAGAATGTTCTTCACCTGAGGAGGAGGACAGAGGTTCAACAACTTCACTGCTTCTACATCATCTTTTCATCTCACTATGTAAAGACCATGTACACACGTGGACAAAATTGTTGGTACCCCTCAGTTAAAGAAGGAAAAACCCACAATTCTCACTGAAATCACTTGAAACTCACAAAAGTAACAATAAATAAAAATTTATTGAAAATTAAATAATCAAAAACAGCCATTACTTTTGAATTGTTGATTAACATAATTATTTAAAAAAACAAACTAATGAAACAGGCCTGGACAAAAATGATGGTACCTCTATAAAAGATTGAAAACTATTTGACCAGAGTGACATGATTAACTCAGGTGTGTCATTTAATTGACAACACAGGTGTTTCCAAACTCATAATCAGTCAGTCTGCCTATTTAAAGGGAGACAAGTAGTCACCCTGCTGTTTGGTGAAAAGGTGTGTACCACACTGAACATGGACAACAGAAAGCGAAGGAGAGAATTGTCCCAGGACATCCGGAAAAAAAATTATAGCCAAACATCTTAAAGGTAAAGGCTATAAGACCATCTCTAAACAGCTTGAAGTTCCTGTGACAACAGTGGCTCATATTATTCAGAAGTTCAAGACCCACGGGACAGTAGCCAACCTCCGTGGACGTGGCCGCAAGAGGAAAATTGATGACAAATTGAAGAGACGGATCGTTGGAATTGTATCCAAAGAGCCCAGAGCAACCTCCAAAGAAATTAAAGGTGAACTCCAAGGCCAAGGTACATCAGTGTCAGATCGCACCATTCGTCGTTGTTTGAGCCAAAGTGGACTTCATGGGAGACGACCAAGGAGGACACCACTGCTGAAAAAAACTCATAAAAAAGCGAGAGTGGAATTTGCAAAAATGCATGTTGACAAGCCACAAAGCTTCTGGGAGAATGTCCTTTGGACAGATGAGACCAAACTGGAGCTTTTTGGTAAGGCACATCAACTCTATGTTCATAGACTCAAAAAGCAAGCATACGAAGAAAAGAACACTGTCCCTACGGTGAAACATGGAGGAGGCTCAGTAATGTTTTGGGGCTGCTTTGCTGCATCTGGCACAGGGTGTCTTGAAAGTGTGCAAGGTACGATGAAATCTGAAGACTATCAAGGCATTCTGGAGAGAAATGTGCTGCCTCGTGTCAGAAAGCTTGGTCTCACTCGCAGGTCATGGGTCTTCCAACAGGACAACGATCCAAAACACACAGCCAAAAACACCCAAGAATGGCTGAGAGAAAAGCGTTGGACTATTCTAAAGTGGCCTTCTATGAGCCCAGATCTGAATCCCATTGAACATATGTGGAAGGAGCTGAAACATGCCATTTGGAGAAGACACCCATCAAACCTGAGACAACTGGAGCTGTTTGCTCATGAGGAGTGGGCCAAAATACCTGTTGACAGCTGCAGAACGCTCATTGACAAATACAGAAATCGTTTAATTGCAGTGATTGCCTCAAAAGGTTGTGCAACAAAATATTAAGTTATGGGTACCATCATTTTTGTCCAGCCCTATTTCATTAGTTTGTTTTTTTAAATAATTATGTTAATCAACAATTCAAAAGTGATGGCTGATTTTGATTATTTAATTTTCAATAAATTTTTATTTATTGTTACTTTTGTGAGTTTCAAGTGATTTCAGTGAGAATTGTGGGTTTTTCCTTCTTTAACTGAGGGGTACCAACAATTTTGTCCACGTGTGTACATCAATGCAGTCTTCAAGTTCCAATGCTTCTCTAATTCTGAATGAATGAAATTATTCTAATCACTGAAAGCCATCACAAAAAAACAATCCTGCATTTGGGCTCTTTTATAGAGTTATAGATGTTCCAGAAATATGACTAAATCTGCCTGGTTAAACATGTAAATACAGCAATGATAGTATTTGGTTAGACATCCTTTAGCCATTGTTACAGGCTTCACAGTGGCTCAGCGGTTAGCACCTCACACCCAGAAGATCCCCGCTTCACATCCTGGGATCTTTCTGCATGTTTGCATGTTCTCTCTGTGCATACATGAGCTTTCTCCAGGTTCTCTGACTTCCTCCCACAATCCAAATCATGCTGAGGTTCATTGGTGATTCTAAATTGTCTGTAGGTGTGATTGTCTCTATATGGAGCTCTGTGACAGACTGGTGACCTGTCCAGGGTGTCCACTGCCTTCACCCTCAGTCAGCCTCCTCACAACCATAACGAGCATTTAGCTGTGTACAGATAATGGACGGACATTTTTACATTAACTACGTTCTTTTGGTAGCCGTCCACAAGCTTCTGGCTCATCTTTGATCAGTGCTCTCAACAGAATTGGTGCAGTTCATCTAAACGTGTTTGCTTTCTGACACAGACTTGTTTTTCCATCACAGTCCACAGGTCCTTTAGTCAGAACTAAAGCTTTAATTCTATTCTGGTGTCGCCATTTCTTCACCCCTTCTGATGTGTGTTTGGGATCAATGTCTGATCTAACCTTCTGGGTAATGACTTTCAGGATTCCTGAAGAATATGGAGTTAATCCTCCTTTATTATTCTATTTGCTTTATGTAAAGCACCAAAACAGCCCCAGAGCATAATATAAACACCAGCATGCCGGCGGTAGGTTTGGTGTTCTCAGGGTTAAAAGCCTCGGCTTCTCTCCTCCAATAATGTTTCTGATCATTCTGGTCAAATTGATCAATTTTGTTTCATATGAACGCAGCACTTTTTCCAGAAAGTAATTTTTTTTGTCCATGTGATGAGCAGCAAACTTCAGTGGAGCCTTAAACTTCTTCTTGCATGAAAGCCTCTCAGCCAATGACGATATAAAACACGGACTATGAACTCCGACATCTGTGTTCTAGTTCATTGCAGAGCTGCTTTTTGGTGATTCTTTGTTGACTACTGACCATCCTGACCAATCGCTTCTCAGCAGCAGGTGATAACCTGTATTTTCTTCCTGTCATGCATTTTATGTGCAGAAACAATGATCTGCACAGTTGATTCTTTGAAACGTCTACAAGTAAATTTTCAGATGAGTTCAAGTCAGTGGCTTGCTTCTTCAGTCCTATATTCAGCTCCTTGCTGAGTCTGAAGAGGACACCAAATGGCCCCACACAAACTGGCTCAGAGAAGTCGGCAGCTGTGGTCAACTGAAGTCACTCACAAGAAGGCAAGAGGTCATGGCACTAAGAAAATCACCAGAATCTGATAACTCAAGTTGCTGTTTGTGTATTTTGGCAAAGCACCTCCTGTCATATTTCCAGAGGACCTGAAATAAATCTATGAAAGAACCAAAATGATTTTCAATCACTTCATCAGAAAAATACCAATTTTAGGAGTCACTGGAGTCTCCAGACTGCCATGATCTACATGGTCTTCACAAGTGGGAGTAAACATTTGTCTACGACTGCTTAAAATCAGCAGGATTCTGTTTGTACGATGATTACACTCTGGAGTCATCTTGTTTCCAGCAGCAGAAGCAAAAAGAGATGTTCCCTGTTTTATTTCTGCAGAGCACAAACTGACAGGAGATGGAGGATGACTCACACCTCATTTACAACCCTGTCTAAATGGGTGGATGTGTGTGTTGAGTCTATTCAGAGCAGAGGGACTCGATGTCCTCAGAACATCACTGATGATGACTCACTCTGCCTGTCCTACACACACACACACACACACACACACACACACACACACACACACACACACACACACACACACACACACACACACACACACACACACACACACACACACACACACACACACACACACACACACACACACACACCCTTGTACTCCTATCTCTGTGGCAGCCAATGAAAGACATGCATTTCCCAACAGCTTTGCCTGAACTTACCCATCAGAAGCAAATGCCTGACCCTAACTCTTACATTATGTCTAGTTTCCTGTGGTCCAGCCTAATCTCATAACAGTCTATCAGTGGACTGTAGGTTAAAAAAAAGTCACATGCATCTTGGGCGGAGCAAAGTGAATCATGCTGCTTCAGTGTTCCATAAAAATGGTGACGAACGGTTTCAGCAGAACGTTTGCACTCAAGGGGGCACTGTGGTCAACAATGGGTCCATCCAATCATCTGTACACCGCTTAATCCTCATTAGTTGTGGGGGGTGGGGGGGGGGGGGGGGTGGGGGGGTGGAGTCTATCCCAGCTGACTTAGAGTGAAGGCAGGGGACACTCTGGACAGATCACCAGTCTATCACAGAGCTACACATACAGACAAACAATCACACTCACATTCACACCTACAGACAGTTTAGAATCACCAGTTAACCTCAGCATGTTTTGGACTGTGGGAGGAAGCTGGAGAACCTGGAAAAAAAATCAAGCATGCACAGGGAGAACATGCAAACTCCATGCAGAAAGATCCCAGAGGCGGGGACATGAACCAGGGATCTTCTAGCTACAAGGCAAAAGTGCTAACCACCAAGGCACTGTGCAGCCCTCAATAATGAGTAATTCAGCAAAAAATTAAAAAACAAAGAACAGGACTGCATTTTATACACAAACCAAATCCTCTACATGTCTCCAAATGCATTTTGAAAGCACTAACACACCAATAGCAGAAGGAGAAGACAATGCTACCTGAAATGAGTGGCCAATATCGGATTTATAACCACAGGATACAGGTAGTGAGTCAGACTACCGAACTCCTAACCCTAAAACTAAAAAGTAATTTAAACTTGTGCAGTCCAGCATTTTGGTGCTCACAAACCTGTAAGAACCCTCAAGTATGGCAGCTCTGGGCTTTCAGACAAATAAAAATGGAAACGCTTGTACAATGCACTACTGAATGTACCTGTAGTTTATCCTCATAGTTGACTTCCTCTTTGTTGGGTCGCAGCTCCTGGGTCAGGTGGAAGGAGCTGGCCACGTGCTCAGGAGACACAAAATCATTGATGACCTGAACACAGCTGTGGAGGTTCTGGACCTAGCACACAGAAAGGAGAGAGAGCGTTTATAGCAGCAGAGTGTCGCATGGCAAACAGCCAAAAATGAATGATAATTAACACAACTGGAAGGAAAACAACATGGAATTTGCATCTTGTAGTATCTAGAGATAAAGAAAAGCATCATTGTGCAAAACTTCAATTGTTCATAAAGCATGAGACATTTTAAATATATGAAGGTTGAACTCTGAATACAAATGTGTGTGATTTGTGGATGTGAGGATGGGAAATATGGAAGACTACAGTATTTTATGATGCAACGCAAAGTCTGTGGCCGTTACCTCCAAGCTCACTAGACCCTACTCAACACAGAAATCTTTCAAAGAGTGGAACACTACATTGTTACATTTTTCTAAAGGAACATTCTCCAAAGATTTTTCGATAAACTGTAGTTTTTAACAAACTGAAGGAAACTGAACTATTTCAACAGCAGAATAATGTTTTGCAGTTTTCTGGCAGCAGGACGGTGTATGTAGGAACGAGGCAGAAGCAATGAATAGACACTGTGCCACACTGTGGATCAAACACGGACCATAAATTGACCGCATACATCAGGCTTTGAGTTATACACTGGATTTGTCAGCAAGATACGTTCACTGCTGGTTTGCCTTTCCTATTGGGACTCAGAAAATTAAGAGAAATACTAAATTTGACATGAACATACAGCTCCGTCAGGGTCTCACAAGGAGAGCTCTCTTTGTGTTTCATGTTAATGTAAAACTAAAAATATAGACAACCAGTGTACGTCACAGAAACATTTTCATCTTCTGTCCATTGAGGTGGTCTGTGTTCACATCTTACCTGGTGCATGGCTCCTGCTGGTATGAGGACAGAGTCTCCCAGGAACTGAACCACGGTCCAGCCCTGAACTCCGTACTCATCCAACAGCCGCTGACGCTGCTTCCTGCTCAGGTACCAGCCCTGCTCTCTGATTGGGTCCTGGTCAAGTGTCACGTCCAATCCCTGCTCCTTGCACAGCTGCAGTGGTTGGTGAAGAGGAGAAAAAGGGTTTGTGAGGTAGAACTACACATTGCACTGAAAGTCACGGCTGTCCTTTGAGGCGGTTGCAGTAATTCAGTGTCTGTGAAGGAGTGCTGACCTTGTGCAGGAACTCTCGGAGCTTGTCCATGTCCCTGTTGAGGTAGATGTGCCACAGTGCCCCCGGTGTTTCACTGGAGTCCTTCAGCCTCCTTCGAACCCCCTCATCCAGATCTTCCTCCTCCAGACGCTTCAACACGCCTAGAATCATACAATCTCTATTTAGTCTTTTAGTCGTTTAAAAAAAAACATCCTGAAAAACTCCTGAACCCATTTATTTAGAGATGATACACAGATAAGAAAGCAAACCTTCTCTTAAGGACTAACCATGTTTAGTTTTTGCTAAGTTTTCATAACTTTCTCAGGTCACTCCACATTATTCTGAAGTCTTACCAGTTTTGGACAAGACTCCGTTGCCCTTAGCTACTCCCACATAGACCAGAACAGAGACCACGTCTGAGACTTCCACATGGAGGTTGGCAGTCCCAAAGTCCTGGTCCTGAGAGGCAGCTACACCTACAGAGAAAGACAAAACCGGTGCATAGAAGCAGGGACAGGAAGACTAACATTTTACATGAAAGCACAGCAAGCACAGTCTGATGTCTCTCTGTGTAATCCTGTGATAGACTGATGATCTGTTCAGGGTTAGGGTTGGTCAGCTGGGATAGAATCCAGCCTCCCATGACCCTACAGAGGATGAAGCGGTGTATTGATGGATAGATGTATGTATGGATAGATGGATGTATGGATGATGGATGTATGGATGGATGGATGATGTATGGATGTATGTATGGATGGATGGATGGATGCATGTATGGATGTATGTATGGATGTATGGCAAACATTTTTGCTTTGTCATTGTGGACTACTGTGCAAAGACGGATGAGACAATAAATTCACTGAATCCATTTTAAGTCTGAAATGGGCTCTAAAGCCTGTATAGCTGTAAAGATGATAAAATACTTTATTTACACATAATATTACACAGTCAAAATAATAGATCATTCTTAATCATTTGTATTTTTTTAAAGCCAGGAAAATAAGGTTTAATTGAAATTCAACAACCTTATTTTGAATTTAAACACTCAAGCCAATTTATCAAGGTCCCAGGAAACCATTTTAAATTTAACATAACACACAAAAAAAACATTAATAAGCTGCACATGAAAAGAAATAAGGATAACACAATGATTTCACCTTCATACATATTAAATAAAGACCCCGCACTGGCCTTCATGCACATCTCAATGTAAAGTGTGAGAAGGCTGCCAGGAGAGTGTTGTTTAGGTGGGAATGACGTGGAACACATGATTGTTTGTGTTTTTATATCATAAAGCCCATCTCATGCCAGTCCCTACTGAGCGTGACGAGACACCCAGGCAGCCTGAGAAAACCTGTACGGCAGTCACAGGACAGCGACAGAGGGCGAAGCGGGCTCCATTATCAAAGAATCACAAGCTGCTTATGAGCCAGAAAGGCAGCATGTTTGGAACTGGACTTTGTTTTCATTATGTTTGCATCTGATTTATTTAAGTGAAACTATCATACATTAAACTGAAGATGTCTCACATCGCTATTAATGAAATATCTATGCTTGCTAAACTTGCAAATGTCAGAAATGCACTGTAAATGGATGATGGAATGATAAAACTATGGACTGCAAACATCAAAGGGGTGTGAATAATGCAGTAATACAGCAGCAACAGTGGTGGGACTTCACTTGGTGTTAACTGGAATCATTTGGTAATTAGGGAACTATACACTCACGCCTAACTACAAACATATCCAAAAGTAAATCTACCCAGAGTGTATTTAAGGAGAACAATTATCTTTTACTTCCTACTACTAATAGATCAGAATTAAGCTAAATTATTTATCTCCTTGTCTATTGCTTTACAAAGACTTCAGTAAAATGACAATCATTGCCAGGTAACGTTAAATGACTGCTAAATTCTCCTTCTTACCGTAGGCACAGCAGAGTCTCGGCCCCAGATCCGGCCTGACAAAGAAAGACGGCAGGTGGGAGGCCAGGTTCAGGTTCCCCTCTGGATCAGAATACTCTGGCAGGGGTAAGTTCTTCATCAAGTCATCATATCTGCAACAAATCACCTCTTTTAGATGGGCTCACGATCATTCTTTCAGTTTCTATGCATCTTTAGACCTTTGTTTAAAACATAATAAACAGAATTATTACCGGCATTTTTAGCAGTAGCAGTGAGGCACAGAGAAAAAGAGCCAAAGGACGTATACCTTGAGGGCATGAGAGCCATAAACTCCTCTCCAGACGGCCAGTCCTTCAGCCTGTAGACCATCGGTTCTCCATCTTTAGACTTGGGTCGCTCTGAACAAGCACAATGATTTTAGTTAGATTGATTCACCGGTGCTTTATCGATGTATTTATAAAGTCAATCAAAGTGCAACAGTGAGCTGAACTTACTGGTGATATCCTCAAATCCATCCCAGAACTCCTTGATCCCAGAGTTGGATACCACCTGGTCTTTACAGTTGAGGAGATCTCCTTGGTGATCCGCGAACTCCTGGTTGAAGGAGTCAGCCTTCCACAGACTGGCGTTCAGCCGCTTATGGATCCCTGACACCAACACAGGCTACAAAAACACAAAACCAAACATTTATCTGTCAAGACATTACTTATATTTCAGTTTAGCACAGCTGCTCCTACTCACTGTAAAGTTTATTTATCACCTCGAGGTGGTGACTCAACACAAAACCTTCACAAACGTCAATTGCAGCAACACAGCACCAGTTAGCGGTTATTCTACGCCACTGGATCGAGTTTCTTTGTGCACCCCCTGTCAAACGTTTTAGGACACTGTCTCATTCAAATAAAGTAGAACCTGTCCTACAACTTTTGACAGGGGGTGTATTTCATCATATGGATGTGATCAGGGCAGGACTCTGATCATACATGTAAAGTTTCAGGCAGATTGGAGCATGTTCAGGGCATTTACACAGCACTTGAAATTTCATGGCGAAGGATCAAAATTCCAGAGGCCGCCACGGACACGCCCTTTGACTTTGGAAAAAGATTTTAATAACTTTGGATCATTAAGGCCTCCTGTATGTACTGGCCCAATTTGAGGTGAATTGGAGTTTCCCCCGAGGAGGAGTTCGCTGTAGAAAAAATGAAAAATGGGCAAAATCTGACAATCAACGCAAAATAGCTCACTTCCTGTTGGGTTTGGAATGTGGCTGTCACTGACTTTTTTGTTCAGCCTGATGTGCTGCATATGTGTACCAAATTTGGTAGATACACCCCCTGTCAAAGGTTGTAGGACAGGTTCTACTTTATTTGAATGAGAAAGCGTCCTAAAACCTTTGACAAGGGGTGTACACTTCAAACAAATGCGACTGAAACTGAGAGCTCATGTTGAAGATGAAACTAATAAATGGATAAAAACAGTCGCTTCTACAAAATTAGTGCAACACACAACAAAAGGGAAGACGGTGGAGTTGATCGAATCTAGACCCCAAATGGTAGAAAACAATATGACTACAGTGACAGAATATTGACTCATAAACTGCACTGTGAGCAAAGGGGATACAATTAAGGCCTATTATATTCTGTTTCACAGCTGCAGCATCTTTAGACAAATCATTGTACCATCTTTACACCGAGTGGATCAATCATAGCTGTTGTGTACTGTGTCATTACATTTCTGGGAGGTGCACATAAAGCTGTGGGGTAAATTAGAAACAGAAGTAGAAATCATGGTGAAGGCTGGTACCTGTCCTTGTTTCCAGCACTGTCTGAACAGCTTCCAGTTGTTTTGGTTGCGGTGATCTTTGAGCCACAGTAATCGTCTGTTGTTTAACCAGCAGTGAGGAATGTCTGGATGCTGATTGGTTGAATCCTCTGGTAAACCTGTGGTTACAGGTGCTGACTTCTTTTTGTCTGGTTTGACAGCCTCAGTAACAGCTGGGGCGTTGCTGCTGCTGTTGTTGCTGATGATGCTTGGGGTGACAGGTTCTTGCTTGATTGACAGCTTGGTGGTAATGTTCTGGCGGCTGGCAGGTATTTTATTCTCTACTACCGAAGCAATGATGTCATCGAGGATATTGGGCATGGTGCGTCCACCCTTTCCAGTCTGCAAAAGGAGGGAAGGGATAAACCAAAGTCAAAAAATATAGAATTACAAAGCAGACTTCTTCCCCATTTTGAAAAGCTGAAACATGGACAGGACTAGGTGGTAAAGTAACATCAATGATGTTTAATCCTCCCGTTGTCTTCATTTACAGGCACCAAAAAATGTCTGAGAAAAATCTAAAAATTCAGCAAAAAAAATTCCCCAGATGTCTGAAAATTTGCAAAACCTTAAGGAAGAAAATTCCAATAATTCCTGAAATGTTTCCCTAAAAAGTTTTATTTAAAAAAAATCCCCCAAATTTGACAAGAAAATTCTTGTAAATATTTTTTAAAAATGAGTAAAAATCTTCCAAAAAATCCTAACAATATCTAAAGTGATTACAAATACATCAGTAAAATTCTTAATATTTTCTTTAAGAATATTCACTAAAAAAATCAACCAAAATCCAGCGAATTTTGCTGGATTTTGGTTGATTTTTTTGTGAATGTTCTTAAAGAAACATTTTTAACATTTCTTTTTTCCATCAAAAAATATTCAAAGATATCCCAAAATATTTTCACTGTGAAAATTTGTATTTTTTTCCCCACATTTTCAAACTTTAAAAAGGTTTCAATTTTGACCCACAGGACGACACAAAGGTTCATTACTGACTACAACATAAGCATGTGGGTTGCGTACCTGTGAAGCGGTGGAGTAGACGGGTGCAAAGGCGATCCCTGCGTCCGTAGAACCCAGCTTCAGCTTCCCTGCTGTGGTAGTGAGCAGATCTCTGAGTGTGGAGCCCTGCTCTGTGCTGTTTGCCACCAGTGAAGTGGTTTTACACTGCTGCAGGACTTCAAGGCTGTCCTCCTCCTTGTCCTCCTTCATGGATTTACCGAGCAGCAGTGACTCCTTGTTTTCTGTTGGAGAAAGAGGAAGGAGGCAGAGCAGAAATAGAGATTAATAATCAGCAGCATGCTTTCAAAGAGCTGGATATGTTGACTCCTAACCTTCCTCTTTCCTCTCACCTTTCTTTTCCTCTCTGGATTTCTGCTCTGCTAGGTCAGCCAGGAAGTGTAGAGGAGACTGGGACTCCGGCGGGGTGACGGGAGCACTTCCAGAATCACTGTCTGGACTGCTTCCTCCTCCACCGTTAGTTTCTGCCTTGGTTCCTACTTGGTCAGAGTTCTGCTGAGAGCCTGCCTCAGCTTTCACCAGAGACAGCTTGTTACTGTGGTTCAACACGTTCTGCAGAACCTGGCAGAAATACACAGAGGTGACAATGAGAAGGAATATCAACCGGCTGAACTTATTACACAAATTTACCTCCAAGTCACAGAGCAAAGGTGAAAACATGTTTTAAAATTAGAAAAGCTTAATCTGCTCCTCCATCAAAGTATTTATCCAGTAAAAGGCTAAATCTAGGTGCCCACAATATAATTCAATTCAATTCAATTTTATTTATATAGCGTCAATTACAGTCAAATCGTCTCAAGACGCTTTACAGAACCCATATGCCTGAATATACATAGCAACACTATAATGGTTAATATTTCATCAGTCCAGCTAACATAAGTCAGACGTTTGTGCGCTGTTCAACTCCACATAATAATAAATGCACAATTCCCTTTGCATTCAACTGTTCACATGGTTTCATTTGTGACACAAACATTATGCAGGAAGCTCAACAAATGTCTTCATTACACATGCAAGATGGAAGCTCTACACTCAAATCAGAGTACATAGAAGTATGAAGAAGTTTAACACCGAGTGCAGATAACAGTCCTCAACATTGCCGTCCAAGAACAGCTGCTTTATTCCTCAATTCTTTAAGTCGTAGGTTGTTTTTTGAAATTTACACCTGATAAACTATCCCCAAATTTAGTCATTAACAAGTGCAAAACTGTTACGCTGTGGGGACATCTTATGATCAAACATTTGGTGGTCTCTTACAGCGTGACATTTAACCCATCCACACTGCATGATGGCCACGGAATAATTTGATGAGGAGAATTATGACGTGAATCGTGCTAGATCTGAACCCAGTTTAGCAGCTATAGGAAATCTTAGACTGGCGTGTTAGACAGTACTCTCCGCTCTAATCAAAACACCAAATGAGGGAGCATCTTTTTGAAGAATGGTGTTCTTTGCTCCAGTGGAATCCAGAGACTTGGAGAATCAATGCCAAGGTGCAGTGAAGCTGTTCTGGCAGCACGTGATTCTCAACATCTTACTGAGACACTTGGCTTTTAGTTTTATTTATTGTTATTTTTTGTATATGATAGATTGAACATGAGTTTATGATCACCTGCAATTCTACATATTTAAAACAACTTCTCAGATTTGTGACTATTATTTCAATGAAAAACCTGATACTTTCATTCTGTAACTGTCATTTATATGTTGCAAAGTTAATAAATAAAGCTGAGAAGAAAAAAACTTCAACTAATCATTAAGATTAACTCACACATGTAAGGAACCTAAAAGTGCTCTTTAAATATTCCAAACATACATAGCATTCCTATACAGTGTCCTAGCCCAAGACTTAGAATAATCTCCAGTACCTGTGAGACTCCGTTGGTAGCAGGTAGTTTGGTAAGGAGGTTCTGCTTGCTCATGCAGGGACAATGAGATTTGATTTCATGCTTGTCTCTCAGAGTGTGCATGGATGTCACCAACTCTGTCAGCACTGAAACGTCAAAAAGATGCAGCTGAATTTAAACATTTCAGAAAAAAAAACATTCAGTGGACTGTCATTAGAACGGTACAGTTGGGCCGTGAAATTCAACACATGATGCCTCCCTTTGGATTGAGGTTGTAACCCAAAATAAACAACAACATCATCATAAAAACTAAAACATATGAGCCACTTTACTCCAAACTTTACTCACTTTTCATCCATCTTTAATAAATAGTAACCACACAATACTATGCTACTATGCTTTCAGGAAATAACAAAACAAAGCAGGTAGGAGATGGAGACATGTCAGAAAGTGGTGTAAACAGGAAAACAAAAAGACGCTAGCATGTACTGTACCTGTGCCAGGTATGATCTGTGTTGGCATGAGGTGTTTGTGATCGTGGGGCTGGCCTTTAACACACTTCAGCCATCCATATAGTTCTTTATCTGATCACAGAGAGACACAAGTCACACATGGAGTAAACAGCCATCACACTGCTTAGTTTTTTACCATCGGTTCAGACGTATGCAGGAATACTAAAACTGTGATACACTACATTGTTATCTTTTTCTAAATCCTGCTTTCTGCGTCCACAGTCCATTTACTGGTCTGCACACATGGACAAAGCTCTTTTAGTGTGTCTGAGGCGCCTGTCCAAACGTACAAACACTGACCTTTGGAGCTCCGTCTCTCCTTGGCCTTGTAGCAGTCCAGGCAGACAACAAAGCCACATTTCTGACAGACCCAGTGGATGTTGAAGAGTGTTGCTTCGCATGCGTCACACATCTCCCTCACCCCCCTCACCGCTCTCTTCCATGCCAGCTTGGCTGAAACACACAGAGAATGGTTTCAATTTAAAAACACATTAATGTGTATTGATCAAAATGTCAGACATTTTAAGAAGAACTTACCGTCCTTCTTCACCCAGCTAGCTGCAGTATTCTCCATCACTACCATCTGACAGAACTTGTCTCCTATAAAACTGAGGATGTACTTGGCTGTGGTTTGGTCCAGGTGGGTCTCATCCATCTCCCCAGGGACCCACAGGCTCAAGGCCTCATCATCAAACTGGTCCGGAGTGGAGAAGCCATCCATTCGGATAACTCCATTTTTACTGTAGGAAAGCCTGGATGAGAAGAAGCAGAAAAGGAGAGAATAGAGATGATCTTTCAGGAATATGTGGGAAAACCACATAATAAATGTATGCTTTTAGACTTATAACACATGACGGAGACAGAGAAAGCCTTTTTTGGACGCTGCACACTGCATAACATGTTTGAATGCGGTTTAAAACGCAGAAGCTAGTAGTACCAAACACAAAATTCTGTGTCATGGCTACACATGGAAAAGAAATAGTCAGAGGAGCTGACGAATCTGACTATGGGACTTCAAAGATGAAAAAGATACTGGCAAATCCTTAATTAACTAAAAATCAGTCTTATAGCAATAACTGGGAGACACAGAAAGAATCATAAATAGAGCCACAGTGGAAATCTTCTTAAAATGACGCCATGGAGAGTGCGCTACAGTCGAGCTCAGAAAATGTCAACTATCAAGAAAAAGACTCCTGCATGCTGTTTAGTACAAAACTGCAGGATGAATCTTTGCCAAAAAATGATGACGAGCACATTTTTTGTCAAATGAGACCGAGAACCACCTCGACCAAAACTACAGAAATGATTGCATAGTCCTGACAGTGAAGCACGGTGGTGGGAGAATGGTTATATGAGGCTGCACAAGCGCAAAATGTGATGAGGAGATGGCATTTATAGAGGGCGATATGAATTGTTGATATAGCAAAATACTGTCTGACAAGATGATTCCCAGTTTGGAGAAGCTTGGTGAAAGAGGAACAATCAGCATCTTAACCATCCAAAACATGCTGCTAAAAATCACACAAGAATTCCTAAAGAAGAACAAAGTGAACAAACTGACCTAGCCTAGCATGTAACCTCATCTTCATTTAATAGAACAGTTTTTCTGTATTTTAGGAAAGGTAAAGCAACTTATTAGCCTAGCCACGCTAGACAACCCACGGCAACGAATTTAATTCTCTGCCAGGGTGGGTCTAGTTACCCTTCATAAGCCTCGAGGCTGGATGCTCCTAAAACTGGCCGGACGAATCACCATGAAGTGTAGAGTCAGAAGGCGGGCGTAACTAAGTGACGACAGAGGCGCGACGATTCTGACAACCGGAAACAACTAGCCTAGCCGCGCTAGACAACCCACGGCTACGAATTTCATTCTCTGCCAGGGTCGACATCAAAAACGAAAACAGTCGTTGAGCTCCATTAGCACCGACTCTGAATAATCTTTCTGTTAACATGTCTGTAATATACTTGAGCTTCACCCATTGACTGTATAAATAAGGCTTCACCGAACTACCGCATCCTCTGATTTCCGGCGCTCTAGGAGCCTATTCGTTGCGCTGATTGGTTGTATACCTACCCAATTGCTGCAGAGTGATTTGATAGACAACTTTTTAGCCCGCCTCCCTCCCTGTCGAGCGTGCCTAGACCCTTGCATGTTCAGAGCATGGGTCTAGCGCGGCTAGGCTAGCAACTTATACTTTACAGTAAAGAAGATTTAAAAAAAAAACAGTCCATGAAGAATAGCAGAACATCCCTCCAGAAATCTGAGCAACACTGGTGTTCTCCATGGGGAGGAGGATTGAGCTTGCCATCAAAAATAAAAGTAGACATAGGAGGTAATGAAAAAAGTTCCTACTGTAGGGCCTGTATTTGACACAATTATAAATGATTTGACAACTAAGTCGCATTGCACATGGGGTGTACTCATTTCTGCTGTAAACTGGATTTCTTCATCTTATATTTGGTGTATAATACTCATGTCAAAGGGTAGGGCATATGTAATAAATAAAAAATAAAGCAACAAAAACTGACACTGAGTGACAGCATGACTCAACAGAAGGATGGGAAGTTGCTATTCTTGATGAGACTTTCCTCTGTAAAGGCATCATTGTCCTTGGTGTCCTTAAATAACCCAGTCAGCTCAGTTGAATGTTTAGAAAATCCCAGCCTGCTCAGCCAGACAGGAAGGTGATTTAAGGTGACAGAGCACGAATTAGAATTGGAGATGGAGAGAGGAGGGTGGGGGAAGAGAGAGGGAGTGATATTGCAGCAGCAGCAGCTCTGCAGTGAGTCAGTAAGGTAAAGATTATAGAGCAGAAAATCCTCTTTGGCAGACTTGCCCTGTTAGATCCCAGACTGCAGCTGCTGTGACTGCTTATCCAACTCAAGTGTATGTGTGCTGTGCATTCACAGTCAATGTGTGCACGAGAGAGAGGCAGTCCTGTAAAAATAGACCATCTGACTTCTCTCGTGTCCAAACTTTATCTCTCAAAAAAGCAAATCAATTCCCACACTCTTTTAATTACATTGTCTTGAGGGAAAACGAATGGCGCTAAATAATTGGGGCATTTTTGTCCTTGAGGGGATCAAAGCTCATTACAGCTGTAAATAGGCAGGGTTTCAGGAGTTCCCAGGAATACAAGAAGGTCTGACTAGATTCACATTATGAGCTGAAAAGAAGAACCAGATTGGAATAGATGTCTTGTTTAAAATGTTTCTATATATGTAAATGCTGTCTATTGTCATCATTCAGTGGCAGCATTTCACAGCCTTGTAAAAATAAAAGTGGAGGAGACCGACATGGAGAACAACAAGGGAGACAGAAGTTTCAGATTTGTTGGAAATTAACAGAAAAGCTCCTATTCATGCTGTTTTTACGCGAGCACAGCTATACATGGATGTTTTTTTGACTGATGAGCATGCTGGTCACATGACATTTTAATCTGTGCATGTGTGGCAATGCAGGACCTCAGTGTTCGCACAATAGTCTGATACATGTCACTTATAAAAATGATTCTGAATCTTTAAAACAAACATCAGATGTGAATAAGAAATTGTGCATTATTTAGTGTATTTTCAACACATGCACAGGTTGGGTGGATAGATGCAAGACCCGGTAATATAATCCAGATCAAAACCAAATATCTGCAAAAAAATAAAAGGGAACAAATGCGTAGAGTGCGAGCTTTACCGTCTGAAGTAGTAGAAGCGACAGAAGACGGGGGAATGTGCCGGCTCCTCGCCCTTCTTGCTGCGGATCACTCTGCACTCTCGACACTTCTGCAGGTTGGGTCCGATTTCCGAGCACGAGTCATCCTGCAGGAAAGACTCCCCCGTCTGCTTCAGCTTCTTCACCTTCCTCCAGTCCTTCAGCACAGAGCGGGGGATTCCATCTGAACAGAGGGCAAATCATTAGGTCAATAAGGACACGTAGGTTAAAGTATGAGATCAATAAAGAGATGCTCAACAAGTTGGTGCCAAAGATGATAAAACATGATGAAACAGACATGAAAATAAACCTTCAGCTGGAGAGAAGAAACTGCATACTTGAGCAATCTCAATGCTTTTTTCCCTCGCATTTTTAGTTTGTTCAAAATCTCGGAATATTGAAATAAATTAAGCACCCTTTAAAGAAGATTTAAAAGTTAAGTCAGGCTATGGGGGTAAAGCATAATATACTATATGTCTGTATCTTGGTTCTTTGTTTTTCTCATCAATTGCTCATTGCTCATCAAATGAGCATTACTTGACTGCTTAAAAAAAAAAAAAGGGCCCTTAGGTTAATATGGAAGATGCAGCACCCAAACACCCACATATTTGATTACTTCATCAGCTACAATAATTTCCTTATGGCCATCAAATCCCACAAAACGACCAAAATCAACAATGACTGGATATAATGTGTGTAATTTGATTGCAGTTGCACATAAAACATTTAGCAGCCAAGTGTCTAATTACTTTTGAACACCATCTGTTCTCAGGACTGTGTCTCAGCTAATGCATCATTTCCCATGAGATTTGCTATATACTACAACAAAACGTACATAAAAAAGCCTCGTTCTACCTGGGAAACTATTCAGAAATGAACCTAAATGCTACAGCAAACACCAACAACAGAAGACTTACTGCTGCTGGCGAGTTTGAGCTTCGTCTTCTCTCTGGCTGATCTGAAGATACCGTTGGGCTTCATGTCGTCTTCGTCTTTCTCATTGTCTCCTTTCTTCTTGGCCATGTCGTTCTGCTTCTTCTTGTAGGTTGGTTTAGGCTGACGCTTGGCTCGGCCCTCCATCTTGCTCTCGCTCGTGTCAGAGTCATCACCTGCACTCTCTGAACCGGACTCGTATGAGCGTTTGCCTCCCCGTCTGGATAAAGGAGCCGCTTTTCTCTCCTCCCCGCCTCCTCCTGCCGCCCCCAGCAGCTTCTCCTCCAGCTGTCTCTCTCTCTCACCTTTACCTGCGCTGTCTTTGCTCATCTCCACCTCGCTGGATGTCGAGGCGCTGAGGTTGACGGTACAGGGTTTGATCATTTCTGACATGGCTGTGGTGTTGCTTGTGCTGGTAGTGGTGCTGGGCAGTTTCTCTGCTTTAGCACTGGTGGAGCACGTAGTAGCAGTTGTGTTCCTGTCCTCCTCAGAGTGCCGAGTTAGCCAGGCTTTCTTGAGCTTGTGGTAATTAGAGGGCTGCCCGCAGCTTGATGAGGCCGATCCAGAGGACTGGCCATTAGGCAAGGGGCTGGACTTGCCTGGTGTTGTGCTCCCGCTAGCTGAGCTGCTGCTGCTGCTACTGCTGCTACTGTCAACCGAGGTTGAGGAGGCTTGGCTCAAAGCGGGTGGAGGAGGGGAGTTATGAATGGGAGTTTTGTCGATTGAATCTACAATTAGGGTGGAGTTTCCAGTTATGGATGTGGAAGCAGTAGGGAGGCTGCTTCTGGACTGAGCTGCAGCTAAAGCAGCTTTGTGCTTCTTGAGGTGAATAAAAGAGGGAGAGTAAGGCTGACTAGAGCCGGAAATGGAGCTAGGAACTGGGGTGAGGCTTAGACTGGGGTGGGGTGTTCCTGCTGAACTAACTGGAGGCAAAGACACCCCTGGTGATGTGGTACGTGAGCCAAAGCCCTCCTGGTGCTCCCGCTCCCTCTCCAGTCCTGAGTGGCTCAGCACGCGGCCTCCAAAGCCGGTTTTAAAGGCTGTAAATGCACCCCGATCTGAGACCGAGTAGCCTGGCTCTGAGGGGGCTGCACCACTTTTATTCTGCACAACAAAAGTTGATGATGCTGAAACTGCAGTCCTGCACACAGAGTTTGTGACACTGGCTCCTGTAGGTCCCTGCATGCCGCGCATAGAAGTCTTATTATATAGGAAACACATATCATCCAAGTTCGAGTTGGGCTGGATAACCCTTCCAGATCCCGACTCTCTCGCATTCTCGCCAAGTCTTGGACATTCGCCCTGAACTTTGGATGGGTAGAACCTCCCCTGGGGGAGCTCCTTATGAATAATAGCACCAGATTTGTTAGCACCAACAGGACTGTCATACTTAGCAGATGCAGATGGACGTACAATGACCGATGCCATCGCTGCCTGGGGCTTGCCTCTTGACAGCCCTTTCTCTACACAGTACACCCCTCCTCTTTCCTGAATCATCTCTCCACCTCTCCACCCATCTGTTGATGAAGTTATAATCTCCCCACTGACGGCAGAGGCCACAGAGGTGATGGCAGCAGCGTTTCCATGACCTTTGATGTCCCTGAGCTCCGGCAGCAGCGTGGGGGGCTTCTGCTGCTCCACTGATGTTTTGCTGCCAGCTGCCACCAAGCTGACTGGCTGGATAGGAGTGAGGGTTGGTGGAGACAGGCGTCCACCATAACCAGCTCTCTCCCTCTCCCTTTCTTTCTCTCGCTCCCTCTCTCGCTCTGCGGCCTCTTTGCGTTCCAGAGCGTGCTGTGTGGGCGGATGGAAGACGGGTGCTCGGTGGAGAGATGGCATTGCCCTGAGCTGGTGGTGCTGCTGTTGGTGGTGGTGATGGTGGTTGGAGACAGAGGATGAAGAGGACGACGTAGAAGAGGAAGGAGAAATGGCAGGGCTGCCGCGGTCTATCCTGTCTACACTGGTGTGGTGCTGATGCTGGGGTTGGACTAGTGTCACCTGCTGGCTGAGCTGCTCGGTGATTTTCCCTGCCAAGCCCTCTCCTCCCTCTGGCTGGTGTTTAATGAGGGGAGGAGGCTTACAGAGGGAGGCTTTGGAGTTGTAACTGCCAAGCGACAGAGATCCCTGACTTGGCACGGCCGCCCCGACACTAGCCACAACCCCCGGGGCTCCAACTGATACTTTGTTGTAGTAAGAACTGAGTTCTTTGGAGGGGTAGAGTCTGGGAGGCTCATTCACCACACTGTTTGACAGCGTGGTGAAGTAGTTACTCTTCTCGGACTGGATGGCGTGCGGATGGGCGTGGCTGGACTTGGAGCTGGGAGAAGGGAGAGCTGGTATTCGAACAGGGAAGGCTGGATCTCTGCTTCTCTCTCTGTCCCTGTCCATTCCAGGGTCACTGGCACGCTGGATCTTTGCAGTGAAGGGAGCGACCTCGATGCTCTCTTTTAGGATCTGCCGATTCTCCTCTTTGTATTTACTTGCTCGGTCTGCTGCCTGAACTGCATCCTGACAATCACAAAACAGAAACACACTAAGAATCCTTCTCACATTTTCAGACAACCAGATCAGATGTGCTTCAGGGATAGCTGATTTAAATGCAGATCAGTATATAGTCTGACTGATAATTTTCCGCTGGATGTCACTGTACATTTCTATTTTGATGGGAGTGGTAAATGCTAACCAAAAGAGAGAGAACTAATTAACGTTTCTCTTTCCCATCCGCTTTTAAAAAATAACACATATGTATCAAAGCGTATCTAGTTTAACCCTCGTGTTGTCTTTAGGTGAAAAATGACCCGGTCACTATGTTTTATAGCATAGAAAAACACTAAATGACCTTTTTTCAATTTGAAATTGTGCATACTGTACAGCTACTTTCTGCACATTTCTGGTACTTTCTTAAGATATAGAAATGCTATCTCTTGCTAAACAAATAATGTTTACATCTATGCAGTACCTTTATCAGCATTAATAGCGATGGTAAACCTCTACTTTAGTAAAGAAAACAGTTGTAACGTGTGTGATGTGATAAAAACGAGTGGTGTCCATGATTAAACACAGTCTTTCTGCCTTCTGGGAGGGAAAATCCAGAAAATTCACAAAATGTGTGATGCATGACAGGTTGCTTTTACATGTAAAATTAAATTTTTGGTTGAAAATTCAATTAAGCCGCTCTATTTTGAGACTCAGTGGAGGCGGATCATTTTTGACCCTGAGAACAAGAGGAGCGTACAGGATCTTAAGACAACACGAGGGTTAATAATATCATTAGTCCTAATACCAATACTAAACTCACAATAATGACATTGTGAGCTTTTATCGAGTGCAGACATGTACCTGTGTGTTTGTCAGACGCGTCTTGTTGTGGGGATCGAGGTAAAGGCGATGCATGTGGACATCTTTTCCTGTCGGGGTGCGACTTCTGTCCGTCTGCTCCTGTTTTAGCTGTCCTAAAGTCAGCGACCTGATGGGATCCACGAAGCCTTTCTTATCCACATCTCTGCACACACACACAAACAGAACATTTAATACATTTACCAAGGTTTTTCTGTATATTTTTAGCCAAATTTATACGTACATATTTTTAGTCCAAAAACATGCTGAGGTTAATTGGTGATTCTAAACTGTCAGTAGGTGTGAGGTAAGGTAGGTGAGTGTGACTGCTTGTCTCTACGTGTAGCCCTGTGATAGAGGGTGTCCTCTTGCCTTCACCCTAAGTCAGCTGGGACAGATTAAAGCCCTGCTGTGACACTAATGAGGATTAAGCGGTGTATAGATAATGGATGGATGGATATTTACACAGTAAAACAGGACATGGTTTGTCAATGCTTCCCATTCTGGTTTCCTGTTCTGCTGAAAAGCCATAATTAAAGTATCAAAGAAGAACTTCTGTGATAAAATCTACTTCTGACTGACAAATGCAATAAATTAAAGTGCAGTGAAGTGAGATAAAACACCCGAGTCACGCGTCAATTCAGGCAGCATACCTCAAATGAATTAAAATGAATCAAATATAATAATGAAATATTACAACATATTATTAGAATTTAAACAGATAAAGTAACAGAAAGTTTAGGCCATTTGCACAGTACCAAGATATTACTGCAGTTCAACAGATTTTAATCAACATGACATAACTAAGCTCATGAAAGAAACAACTGATGTGTGATATTATCTCTAATGCTGTGTGTTTGTGTGTATGGGTGTTCAGCAGCATCTAAACAACGGCTGGTGGTTACGTAAGTAGGGCACAGGCTGCTGAATGAACAGCATTCTCTCTGAACTGTTTTAATATTAGATTAGTTCCACTTCACTTGATCTGACTGACCGAGCATTCCCTGTCTGCCTCTCAGGGCAAACTTAGTACTGGTCTGTGTGGGCTGTCTGAACACTGAGCTTTTCAAAGGTAAGAGCATACAGTTCAAGTCAAAGCAAATGTTCGGTGCTCTCCGTTTCCCCTGTGCTAGTCCTTCATTGCTATTCTTAAGACAAAGGAAATGTCGAGTGTTTCCACTGATCATGATTTTCCATCACTCTTCCCATTCTGCAAAACTTAACTCACAAATTTTATGATTGTGTAAAATAATTTAGAACGTAGTTTAACAGTCCCACTTTTAAAATATCCATTGAACTTAAAATAGAATTAACTGCTTTCACCCAAATCCATTGCTGTACACCTCTCAAACAATAGTTGTAAAGTTCACATGTGTGATTTAGTGAAATAATTCTTACTTCTTTATCCAGTCCCTTTTAGAAAATAAGATTAATTCATACAGTTCAAGGAAATTCAGATTAGATATTATATGGAAACCACTGAAAAAAGAACCTTTGTACTGTTTTCACAAGTTCACTTTCTAAAAAATTCTCTGAATAAATCATTAAAATCTGAGTAAATGTGACCGTTATTTCACTGAAACATGAATTTGAATTGGTACATTTGGTGTCAGATTGAAGCCAGTAAAGCATTTTGGAGATGAACTTCACGTGCAGCTGATCTTTTCGCTTACTCTTTATGAACATCCATGCTGGCCTTTGACAGCGGAGGGCTAGCATGTGTGTTGATCTTGACAGCGGAGCGGTGGGCATCGGCGCTGGCTGGTCGGACAGGAACGTGGCCCAGCAAACCCAAAGCGTCACCAGCGCCACCAGCAGCCTGGTGCAACCACGGACTGGCTGTGTTCTGCACACAGAACAAAACACACATCAGTGCCATCATAATAATAAACCAGAATGTGACATCAGCAGACACACAAATGTGGTGATTCAAGTCCCAGCATAAAATCACCTTTAACTAACTGCAAACACACATGGCCATCCTACAGCAAAATATACAATTATAAATAAACACAGGCTCATTTCACAACTTTGTCTTTTGCCGTGGTCACTCAGTTCTAATTGGATGGAAACTGTGGATTATTTTCAGACAGACATGTTAGGGGTCTAAAAGGCTTCTATAGTAGGAGAAGACTATTTAAATTTAGATTAATGTCAGTTCAAACACATGCATGAAAAGAACAATCCTAGAAACCCTAACCTGGTATTTGTCAGTTAAAAAGACATCTTGTTGTGCATTATCCCTCACATGGTAATAATAGAGAATAAAAACAAGTGTTCTACACTGCTGTGAACATTTATAATTGTGCGTTGGTGTGACTGAATAGTATGCCTTCTGCAGTTACATCTACTACCTTCACTGGTCTATTGCATTTATTGCCCTCTAAGGCCCATATTTTAAAGCATCTTATTGTTTTTCAGACTCTTTTTTGGGGTAATCTGTGGCTGCCTCCTCATTTAGCGGCTAGCTGTTAGCATAGCCTTAGCTTTTTCTTCAGATTTTGCTCATTGTTCTCTGCTAAAGAGACGTGTCTGTCAGAAAAAGGTGTTTAAGTTAATCTTACTTTAGAAAAATGCTATGAGTACTCCAAGTAGCATTAGCAACATGCTAAGCGCTACAGCAAACTTCGCAGTGATAGTCTTAGCCTAGCACCATTGGCAGAACAAGTTGCAATGACATCAACAAGTGAATTATTGTGGCATTTCTGTGTAACAGGAAAAACTGGGCATGCTTGTGAAAGATTGGGGGATTTATGACAACTTTAGGGGAAATGCTTGGCTCTGCTGTTGGTCAAGACAAAAATCTGTTCATCCCTTGTACAAACGTATGTACCTCCATTAATTTCTGACATTCACACTGTTAAGAAACAGAAACAGTTGAGAGTCACACATGAGCATAAAAATCTGACCTGCCTGCAGCCAGGACATTGTGCAGCCCTAATGAATGTATGAACCAGTCTGAGCAAATCTGAACCAGCCTCTCTTTGAACTGACACCTAGAGAGACGGCCTGCCGTGCTGATGTAACGCAAAGACAGATCCTACGCTTCTTCCACAGACTATAAATAATGAAACACCCCTCGGGAATGGCTGCCTTTTAATTTAAAAGTGGACATTTGAAGATTCACACTGAAGCCCTATGTCCACAGAAAAGGACTAAACTTTTTAGGCACCATCAGTGTCCACTGAGCACAAGCAGGATCAGCTGATGTCTGGACTTGTGCTGGTTGTGTTCATTAACACTGACAAAGCACCGAGAAGCTCTTAGTACAAAATTTGGCACTGCTGGATTAACAGGTCAAAATTTGGTAATGCAATCTTCCTGTTTTGGTGAGGTTGAACCATCACCACATCTAGGACACAGTACATGAAGAGGCAATAATATATAGGCTTTCTGAAGGAAGTCAAATGACTGGTTACATTCAGTAAAGTCAAGTAACACACAGATTAAAATGAATAATTAAATATCTTATTATTTTTTGACATCTTTAAGTTTTATATTGTTAATATGTTTGTGTTTTAACTTTGTATGGTGTCCTTGGGTGTTTTGAAAGGCGCCTATAAATAAAATGTATTATTATTATTATTATAGATTGTCATGTCAAAAATAACTGAAACAACTAGTAGAGTGCCGAGAGGGAACATCTTCCTCCAAAGATAAAGCTCGATCTCATAATTCTAACAGAAACGGTCTGGATTCACACCGTAAATTCAACAGTTTTTGCCTCTGCTCACCTCTCCACCAAGTATGATTTAACTGGGCTTGTTAGTCCAGACAGACGGATGTCCAGCAAACAAACAGCACTCATCACATTCCTCTGTCATCTTGGCACAGAATAATTCCTTCAAACGTGGACAATCCCTCCAACCCTTTTCACAAGCCAACTGTATCTGCTGTAAAAATGCAATCCACATAGTGGCAGAGTGTGGCATATTCGGCACCACAACGTTCTCCAAATGGCTAAACCGGTTGCAGCGTTGAGTGTTTTCTACTACATCAAATTTGCCAGAGTTCAGAATAGCTAGAACAGGCTCAATAACATTAATATCTACCGAATCATTAAAAAGGTGCAAAAACATGCATTTTGGAGGCACATACACAGACGACTACTGTATTTCAAAATTAAAAGCCCTGTTAGATCTCATCTGGCCTCTTTTCTTCATCCCTAACCTAAATCTGCCTAATGTCTCCATCACATCCACCCCTTCATCTTTAATGTCCACTCTTATTCCAGGAGAAACAGAAAAGTGTGACAGAATTATACCCCTTCATCTTTAATGTCCACTCTTATTCCAGGAGAAACAGAAAAGTGTGACAGAATTATATAGGCTAACATGAATACACCTACCCTCCTGAGAGAGACTTCAGAGTTTACAGTGACAGGATTTTCAGGGTGGACCCATTTTGTGGGGGGCAGGTTGAGTCCTGGGGGGTAGGACGGTGGTGTTCCATTAGGGTACTGCCAAAGGATGGGGTATAGGCCAAGCCCTGCTGCCCCGCCGTGAGCCTGGGCTAGAAGAGAGGGTGGAGGGTGGCCCTGACCCTGAAAACAAAGGCACATTTATTAGCTGATCATGTTTGTGGCGGGAGGCTGTAAAGATTGTTTAGCTCCAAACTGCAATAATGTAATTAGTTAAACTGAAAGAGGAGGAAAAATGACTGTCTTCCCATTGGTATGCATCCCTCCTCTCCCCTTCAACCCCACACTGGAAAAAATGCCCCTCTCAAAATACGAAAAAAAAAAAAAAGAACTTTTACCTTGAAATAAGTCAAAAAAAATAATCTGCCAATAGCATAAGTGAAAAACGGCTTGGTAAGATTTCTTGAAATAAGGTGTGATACTTAGAATCTTGAGATTTTAAAATTAGCTGGGAAAACTTATTTTAAGCTTTATTGTACCAGGATTGTCAAGCTTAGGTGTCTTTAACCCTCCTTTTGTCCTCTTTTACAGCAGCAAAAAATATTGTTGCCTTGTCTGGAAAAAAAAATAAAAAAAATCAGCAAAAAATTCCCCAAATTTATAATAAATTTGAAAAATCTTCAGGAAGAAAATTCCTTAAAAGTTTTATTTAAAAAATAGCAAGAAATAAAAATTTAAAAAAATCTAAAAATTGTAAATCTTTTCAAAAAATGAATAAAAACCTTCAAAAAATTCTAAAAATATCTGAAGTGATTCCATATATATCAGTAAAAGTTCTAATATTTTCTTTAAGAACATTCGGGAAAAAAATCAACCAAAATCCAGCGAAATTTGCTGGATTTTGGTTGATTTTTCCTGAATGTTCTTAAAGAAACATTTTTTTTAACTAATCTTTTTTTCAACACAAAATGTTTAAAAATGTCCCATAAAATTTTGATGATGTGGAAGTTTTCACTGTGAAAAAAATATATATATATTCCACATTTTTAAACTTTAAAATGGGTCAATCTGACCTGCAAGACGACAGGAGGGTTAAAACAAGATAATTTCGAGATTGTTTGACTTAAGATATTTAAGACGCATTGCTTAAAACAAATCCCTCCATCTAGCTGAAATGTCACTTGTTAAGTGAATTTATCTTAAATCGAGTGGGATGAGACATTTTGACTGAAAAGAAGACAAATAGACTTGGTAAGATTTTGAGTTTTTGCAGTGCAGAGTTGGGTTTTATATAACAGTCGTGTGTGTGTATCAGGAGTCAGACCTGCAGGAACTGCTGCTGGTGTGCGGCTGCTGGATGAGGCAGGGCGAGATGACCCAAACCGCCTGGGGTGTCGAGCCGAGGGTGGCCCCCGAGGAGATTGGCTGTAGGAGGGGGCATGGCTGGGAGCACCCCGGGGGGCAGAAGGTGCGGGTGAGGTAGGGCGGAGGTGTGAGGAGGCGCAAGCAGGTGGGAGGCGGCATGGGGGGTGGCATGGGGGTGCGATGCAGGAGTCAGGCAGGGGGAGTGAGGAGAGGGGGAGTGCAAGGTGTGCAGATGGGGATGGAGATACGCCGTCACGTGGTTGGAAGAGACGGTTGCAGAGACGGAGTTCTCTGTGTCAGAGCGAACCAGTGCTGGGTCCCTGTAAACAGTGAAAGTCTCGTTCTTGTCGATGATCAGCGGACTCTTGGTGCTGCTACTCGTACTGACTCCACTCGACTCCGACCGTGGCGGCACTGGCTTGAAACCAGACCGCTGAGGCTCCGACTCCAACTTAGACAAACGGCCTGTTGGAGGTGGGGAGGTATCCGAGTACCTCTGTATTTTATGTTTAGAGACCTCTGGGGAGGTGTTGGGTTTAGGTTTAGAGATGTCGAGCATGCCCGGGTGAGGCTTCGCTTTGAGGAGGTCAGCTGGGTTTGTGTTCGGGTAGGAGTGGCTCAGAGAGTTGTTGGGGTGCTGGGATTTTTGTTTTAGGGAGTCGAGCTGAGCTGAGTTGGAGTTTGGGCTGGGGCTCATTTTGGACTTGGCTAAGTCAGTGGGGGGGGCTGTGTTCATCTTGTGGGGGGACAGTTGCTGCTGTGGGTGTTTTCTCGTCTCTTCAGATAAAGATGGACTCTTGATGCCAGGGTGGATAGATGTGTAGTGCTGCAGTTGTGTGTGATGCTGCTGCTGATGAAGATGAAGATGATGATGAGAAAGGACAGTTTTCTCTTTTTCCACCAGCAACACGTTTTCAGCCATCGATGTGACAGGCCTGAAAGCATAGCATAGAAGAAAATGTCTTTAACTTATGTACGTATTCAACTATTGTTCTCGTTTTGTTTTTTTTACTGTAAATTAATAAAACAACGGAATACAAACATGATCTCAATTTCAGGACAAACATACCGTCTAATTTAAAAATATATCACACCACTGATAAAATGCTGTTTCTGCTTTGTTGCATCTTATACCCTGCTAGCAGCCTGAGATCCTCAGAACAGCAACTTTTTGAATGATTGCAGGTTCAGGTCCATGAAAACGAAACTTGATCATGATTTAGGCTTTAAGAGTTCTTTTATGCAAAAGGTTTTCTTAATTTGGCTCAACTGGTGATCTGTTTATTTAAAATTTCATTTTTATAAGGTATTGCTGTCTTACTGCAGAAATCTTGTGGATTTTACTCAAAATTGTTTAGCATAGCCACAGGTATGTAAAAGAGTGCAATGACTCCTAAAGTGTAATATTATAAATTAATTAGTTTCTGTTAATCTGATTGAAATTTAATGACAAACATTTTGACACTACTTAAAGTCTTGAACATAGGAACGTGGTAGTTTCCAAATGTAATAAAGTCAGTGAAAAGCAGAAAACCTAAAAGAAGTGGTGCACTTCATGTCTGGAGGTCTGACTCTCTTTCTTTGGGCTTACACATTTCAGGTCACCACAGGTGCATGAGATCTTTTTGTGACCAGAGGATCTATCTAATGTCTGGTGCAAACACTCAGTTATTATATCAGGACACCTAAAAAGCAACATGACTTTTATTCAAAACCAGACCAGTCCAGAAATACACTTTCTGCTCTCACCTGATGACTTCAGAGGGAGCAAACTCTATTTTGCTGCTTAAGCTCCTGGCTGCTGTCATTCCACTTCCCATGATTCCTAGCTGCTGCTGAACAGGAGGGTCTACCTCCATCCTGCGGCCTCCCTCTGATGCCGAGGGAGATGGAGGGACAGGAGGCGAGGAGACCGGGGAGGGGTTGAGAGGGAGGTAAGGTGAGAGGGCTGTGGATTCTGCCTTCTGGGAGGCGAGCAGCGCTGACACTGCCTCTGAACTCTCACGGTGCGCGGTGGCCTGGGCGTCATCTGTGATGTCAATCACGCCACCTCCGTGAAGGTGGGACAGCAATGGTGTCTGGGATCGAGGTGATGCTAAAAAAAAACAAAAACAAACAACAACATAATTATCTAAGAATAATAAGCTGTTGTATATTGAGCTGTGTTGTACGTCGCTTTGGACAAAAACGTCTGCTAAATGAAATTGTAGAATTGTAAGCTAAGGGATAATCATCATATAAATTGCAGAAGGTGTGAAGCTGCTGTACCTTTCACAGGATTCTTGCTGTTCTCAATAATACCACCCTGGACTGCATCAGACATCAGAGGTGTCAGCTGCCGTGGTGGCTGGGTGATCTGTGTTACTGCCACCAATTCTTCCTCCTCCTTCGATATCTCTGTGTCCTTCACCACACTCTTCTTGATGTCCTCTGTTGCTTGAAGCTCCACCCATGGGGACATGCGTCCAATAAGAGCTGAGGAATCATTAATTTTGGGTCCTTGCAACAGTGGTTTTTCATCCTCCTCCATTTTGGAGACGGCAATAGGTTTTACATCACTGCTGCGAGTCTTTAGCTCATTTTCAGAGTTAGGCTCTGAGGAAGAGGAAGAGGAGGAGGAGGAAGAAGAGGAGGAGGACGATGAGGAGGAAGAGGAGCAGGAAGAGTGGGCAGTCCTCTTGTTGTGTGGGTTTTCTGAGTCACTGCTCTCTGATAAATCAGACGTCATGTCAGTCTTGAGCCTCTTTAGACCCGTCTTCTTCTCATCTTCTTCGCCCTTCCTCCGTTTGTTCATTGCCTGCTTCACCTTGGACTTGGACTCTGGACAAATGAAAAGAAATGATTTATTATTGGACCCATCAACACATACTAGTCTCATTGTGCAGAAAATGCTGTTAATTGTTTTTACTCTGTGCTAGTCTTGGTTACACTGACTAGTCAGAATAAGAATATCAGCCAGTCATCGGGTAGCAATGTGGACCAAAACTCATATATCTGCATTTTTAGACTCAATGACAATAAACAGACTATAGCCAAAAAATACACAAAAAAGCTAATCTCATGGCTTTGGAAATAATCTCCTTGTACTCCTCCTTTGTGATTTCCTTCTTTTGGTAAAGTGGTTTGATGGCTGTCTTCACTTCATTCTGTACAAAGTCTACAGCAGGCTTTCAACAATGATCCTTTTGTTTAAATTTGATCACAGTAGTTCAATAAATACAGCATCTTTTTACAAACATTTTTAATAACAAATAGTTTGTGTATAAACTGTCTATGTAGAATAAACAGATAATCCAACCTAAATTATCAGTCAACAATGTCTTAAAGAAGAGAACTGTAAGAAGACAAGAAGACAGCCATTTTGCATCTTGGTGCTTAACAAAGAGGAATACAGTGGCTATCAATGCTAAAATCAGCAAAAGCAGCGGTCCATTACAACCTGCAGAAGAAAATGCAGCATGGCTCCATCATGGACCACAAAGGTCTTCCCATTAATAAGATGCCCCAAGGTTTCCTAGCACAACATTACAGTTTAATAAGATGATCCATGCCATTCTCTCCACCACTGCTCGGTGGGTTTAATGTTGTGGCTGATTGGTGTAAGCCCTGGAAGTTGTAATGGCCGATGCTACAATCTGTTTTACGACAATTTGGTACTACGACTTGAACACCAAAATTCAGTGAAGCAACACTACAGTTACTAGTGGGTATCATTTGTAGACTAGACAACTCTGTTAAGTTTTTCCAAACAGTGTAACAGACCGCCAGTTTATCTGCTTACAGTTTTTCTCAATTGCTAAAACACTACACTCTATTGTCTGAACCAAATTCTCAGTTGCCTGAACCCACTTATTGAATCAGTCACTCTTTTGGCAAAACCATAAGCCCTTTCCACCTGTTTAGACACATCTTGTCAACACACTGTCATTGTGATGCACCTGTGTTGCATAAGGGTGAGCACTGGTGGCAAAAGTCAAACACAGTTAAAGCTCAGGCGTCACTGGTTGAACACAACAACTCAAAATTGATCACACTTGTGGCTAATGATGTGAGGGTACATATAAGCCAAAGCACTGGTTTGTGAGGCACTACAATGGACAGAAATCTAAGAAGAGGAGCATGGATACGGCATGCCAGGGTTTTTCCCCGTTGCCTGGCTAGAGAAAATGTGTCCTGTGATGTAGATGAAGTCCTGTGGCCTGAGCCAGTACGGAGAAATGATGCTGTGGCAGAGTAATGCACTTTTCTTTGTACTTCAGTTGTAAATTTTTGTGCTTTATTTTTAGTTACAAGTGCTACATGTAAATGCACAGGATTTCTGTTTTTTGCAAATTATTGTTTCTATGTACAAGTGTTACAATGCTCAGGTATTTTGTTTTGCAACATGCATTTAGCCTAAATAAACATCTATTTCTACCGCTTCATGTCCTGAGCGTTGTTTTCCTTTTTTCTATGTAGTGTTTAGTGACTACTCAGTAGAGTATTTCATTTCGATTGACTTGAGGCATGATTTAACAGTATAGTTCAGTTTTGAGCACAGATTGAACTGTTTTGGGGTGAAAGTTTGGTTTTGCAAGAAGAATCAGAGGAGAAACTGTAATAAGGACTTTGTTTACTGTTTATATTAGGGTCCAAAATAACATAGTGGCAATAAAGAAAAGCAGTTTCTATCTAAAGCCTCATGATGACCCCTTCACATGTAACACCAGTTGCATTAAAAGGAAGAAAGCTTTTTATGTGATAGTTTTGTAAGAAAAAGCTAAAATTCTACTTCTTCTGTCCTCTCTGGAAAAAGAAACCCCTTCACTAGCAGTGCTGCCGCAGCATATCCTTAGATGTCTGCATACAATCTCTAGATCTGAACTTCAGTGTGGCGGTGACAGTCCTCACCTCGCCCTGTGGGCTCTTCTTTCCTGTCCTTGTCCTCCTCTGGAATACTGCTGTCTGATCCTTTCCTCCTGGAAGAGCGAGCGCTGCGCTGCTCTCTCTGTTCCCGCCCACTGCTTCCTGGTGAGTGGTGGGATTGGCTGGCTGGCTGCTGGCTTTGCTGTGACTGGCTCTGCTGCTGGGAGGCCATCGCTCCCTGGGAACCTTTAGGGTTGGGGCCGGATGATGTCATGATGGGGCGAGGGCTGTTGGCTTGGGCTCGTGTGTAGTGACTCTGTAAGAACATAAAAACGACAGATTAACTCACGTACAGACACATATAGAAGTGGAAGTTAGATTCATTACAAGAAGTGCATGCACATTTTTACCTACTAGATTATTAGCTACACCGCTACACTCACTAATACACTGGCCTTTCCTTCTTCAAGTTCTAATGTTCAGATGTTGTTTGATGGTTGACAGGGATGTTGACTCAACTGTATGGCTTTTTGGAGTTTGCATTCCGCTTTTTTCTCCTTTGCTTTACAGAGCCAGATACTGTAAATAAAGTGGTAAATGCTACTAAATCTTCTCAGCTACAACCTCAGTCATCTCTGCTTGATCTACCAGCCTGAACACAATCACCCTACAATGCTGGGGTAATGAAAAAATAAACAAAAATTAAATCAATAGAAATTGGAAGGGAATGCAGCTATATACTGGAATGTCTGTCTCTTGTCCATATATTTGTTTCACACAAAACACATCAATTTCTTTTTTAAATATATAATTTAAGACATTATAAACAGCATTTTCCCATGTTTTGTATGAACTTAACTCCAAAAGGACTCTAATCTAGTGTCTACTGCTTAGTGTTGACTTCAAAAAGGAAAGCTCCTCATTTTCTACCACAAAGCACTGAACCCTCAGCACATGTTTTTTATGCTACTATATCTTCATCTTCACTGACTTTCTGCTGCTGATAACCAGGAGTGTCAGTGATGCTATTCACTGAACAAAAGAATTTAACATCGGATTTGGTGCTCATAGACCTTTTTACTTTTGTTTCCATTACATGTATCAGTCACAGAAAAAACATGATCTGACAGCAGGTTACATGTAATCAGCAGTCAGTATTCACACATAAGATGTTTCTACTACTTTTGTCCCCATTATTTGTAATGTCAGGAGACACCAAATTAGCAACACTTCCCTGTTTAATGCAATAAAATCCAAAAGTGCATCTTAGACAAAAATCAGGAATAAAACTGAGTGGTTACTGTTTCTTAGAATTACGACTTGGATATAATTTCAGGGCTGGACATTTAGAGCAAGCCCCAAAGGCTTTTGGGGGTTCATTTACATCGCCACACCCACCATCATATCTGGGAGTGGAATACAACCGTTGTATGTGTGATTACACCCAACTGTGATGTAGCCTCTGTGTAGTGAAATGCTGTGAGGGTGTGGCAGAAGTTGAAGAAATCACTAGATCGTGAGTAGTGAGTCGGACATTTGGCGTGGGTGTAGTTCCTCTTGAAATCAACACTTAACTTTCACATCCCACCTCCAGATTTTGACAGACATTTAACAGTGTGTGTCTGTACATAACCAGAAACAATTCTATGCATCTGAAATACTGTTTTTGCATTTGGTGATTTGTATTCTTTCTGTTAAATGGAGATGATTGTACATTGATTGGTGCAGAAAATGGCTCTTTTCCAGTCTCAATAAAGCAATACCACCTAATACATAAATTAAGAAGCACAAATTCAACAATAAAATTCATATCAAGGTGAAAATGTTACAATGAAGCTTAACGTTGTGTATAAGAAAGGAACAGTTATAGAGGCCAGAAGAAGATATACTGAAGAGATGACTGAAGTGGCCTCTATTGCTTTACCATTAGCCTGTTATAGAACCTCATATTTTATAAAGTTTGGAAAAGTTCTAGTCTAGTTTAAGTAATTTTATGTACAGTATGTCACATATTTAATCATTCAATTACTATATGAGCAAAAATATTCTGCATTAAAGTAAATTTGTTTACAAATGTCATTTACAATTCTCCAATGTCTCTTAAATAGCACTAAAAAGCTGAACATATTCCACAACACAGCGCTGATCTGATGACCAAAAGATACCAAAATGGCAATGAAATAAAATATTGAAGACTAGCACCCAGGAGCTAGCTTACTGCGACACTTTGAGTTTTCTTACTGAAGTGATAAAAACCCTATGGCAGAATTTATTATACCTGTCAATGTGTTTAAAAACACACTCTAATTTGTTATTTTGGTCTGTAAGTGCCGATCATTGTTCCTAAATAGCCTCAAAGTTCAGTGCTGTCAAGATCTTGATGTGCGCTAATAAAGTACGATCATCAAGCACAGATCCTGCATGTCAGCTTCAGTTATGTATTAAAAAATGTTCTTTATTTATTGTGGACAGTGTGGGTGTTGAAGGGCTGGAGGATGGTGTAGGAGTGGGGGTTTGGGGGTACCTGAATGCTGCCAGTGGTCCCGCTGGGTCTCCCTCCCGCCATCTTAAATGTGTCAACAACAAGAAAAGAAAATTGAATGAAATCAGATTGAATTTAAAAATGAAAAAGAAAATGAAAATAAGGAAAATGTGGGACAAGGAGAGATTTTGTTAATGACTGCAGGACCAGAAGTGACGGGCTGAGTGTTCAATGTGAGCTCCTTTCATATTTTTGACAAAACAATACAAACTTTAACAGTCATCTGCTGACATCGCAGTCACGTGAAAGGAGCCAATTAGTAACCAGTAAAACAGGCAATGTTTGTGGGTGTGACGTTTAATGTCAAGGTAATCAAAAAGCACAAAGGAACCTCTTTGACTTTAAGCCATCTCTAATGCTAGCTCTCTGAAAGCAGAAACCTGATCCAGGAGCCATTAGTCAAACAGTTCTATGTACAAATTCACAGTTACTGCCCAATTCAGGAAACAAAAAATATCTGCAAAAAAATCTGATTTTACTTGTTTGGAAAACTGTACAATTAAAGATTTGTGTTTAGTGACTGTGCTGATCAATGTCTCTGAAATAAGACAAACAGATGCGATGCAGACGATGCTAAGGGCAGATGAATAGTTTCTACATCAAAGCAGCAGTCTGACGCTTAATGACAGAAAGACAACAACAAACATCACATGGTGGTTATTTTTGGTTATAGCTTATGCAAAGTGGGTTGGCAGTCTGACATTTAAGCAATGAATCTAAAGAAGAACCTGCAGATTAACCAATACTGAAGATAATCTTAAATTGCAATCTTAGGTACATTAAATCTATTGTATAGCAAAGCATGTGAAAAATGTGAAACATTAAGCACTGTTTATTTTTGTTTGTTTCTACAGAAGGCTGGATCTGGACTATTGGTTTTTTTGCAATGAAAAGGTACCTGGTGTGTTCTGGATTATATTCACATTTTATCCTTTGTGTGTGTCAGATTTTTGTTGTTACTGGTTGCAGGGTTTTCTTTCTTTATCACTTCCACGTAGTAAAACTATTAGACAAGCTATTACCAGCTCTTTGTATAAGGTTATGAGGCATTCTGACTGACTTAGTTTGAAAATTATGTATACAACAGTCCTCCTGTTGTTCCTAAGTTTTCCACTATCTTCAAAATTTTATAAGAAGACATAAATTACAGGTAATCAGTGGCTGATATTAGGATGTTCTTAACAGCTGTGTGTGTGTGTGTGTGTGTGTGTGTGTGTGTGTGTGTGTGTGTGTGTGTGTGTGTGTGTGTGTGTGTGTACGTGTGTACGTGTACTCACGTGTGCACTGTTGTTGTTCTGACTGGATCGTGACCTCCGTCTGGAAGTGATGCCAATGTTTTCTCCTTTCAGCAAAGAGTGGACAACGTCATCCAGAAAGGTCATCTGGACCATTGAGGGATCCACGTTCTGAGGCTCTAGCACCTGAACACACACACCAGATTTCCTTTACACTGTACATTCGCCTCGAGGTATCGCTTCCTCCTCAAAAAGTGGAGTTAGCATCTCGACCTCTAGTAACATTACATCTTTGCCCTTAAATTTAGTAAACATTGTTGCTTCTTGGATGGAAGTGTTCATCTACAATTCAACTTCAAACACATTCTTTGGCAAAGATATGAGATAATATTAGCATATTATTGTCAAGAGCTGTCTATAGGGATCTAAAGTTACAATTAAGTTGTCAGTAGTTTAGCTGGTGGTTGTTGAGAATGGTGAAAATTCCACGTGTGTATGTACCTGGTCATTCATAACGACCATGTTTCGACTGAATAGGTCGTGATGCGTAATGATGCCAGTAAACCACTGGGTGGCTGAGTCCTGTCTGTACACACGCACACGATAGCCATTCAACGAGTAGGGACCTGAAACCAACAGAAAACAGTTCCATCAAGTGGTATCAAGTGGACTTTAATGCAGGTTCCTCATTCTGTAAGACACCAGTTACCGTAATGACATGACTGAGCAGACGAAGTGCACAGTCAACATAACGTGGTGACGAAAAACAACACTGATATACTGATACAATGCTCTGTTATACATAATAACACTGATACAGAAGGTTAGAGTTCATAAAAAGCTTACCTTGCATAAAAATTTCCTGCACCTTCTGGTCTTTGAGCCAGCCCTTCACTTCTTCGTGGAGCTGAGGGTTGTCTCTTAACACTGGGTTCAGACTGTCCACCTCATCCTGAAAGACACAAACACACAAAGGTTTGAACTATCCTGGATGCTCAGGGCAGCTACAAATACCTTGGAGTCTCACTGACAAATGTAAATGACGAGGTCAGCCAAATAACTACATAGAGCGAGACAGGTCCTTAAAGTCAGCTGAATGGACAGACCAAGGTATGAACCATCAACACATACGGCCTGCTGGTAATCAGATATTCTGTTGGTATGATAACCTGGAAAAAGGAAGAGACAGAAGCCACTGATATCAAGACAAGGATGCTCCTCACAACACACAGAGGCTTTCACCCCAAGTACATAACCCTGAGACTACCCAAAGCTGAAGGACGAAGGCTGAGGACTAGTGAGTGTCTGAGCCACCATCCAGGATGAAACAACTAAGATCCAGACATGCAGCAGGAAGGTCACCTGTGATGACCTGCTATGTGGATACCTCAGGCTACAGAAACCTGATAATGAGGAGGAGGAAGAGGAAGAAAGATCATCAGGGAAGGACAAGCACCTGCATGGAATATACCACCGACAGACAGAAGAAGTGGCTGATATCAAGAAAACATACTAGCAGCTGGAAAAATAACATAGCATGGAGTCACTGATCATGGCAGCACAAGAACAAGATCTATAGAGGCCAGGATCTACCACAGCAGACAGGAGAGTACAGCACATAATAGCACACATGGAGCGCCATAACTAAGTAGCTAACATAGTGTAGAGAAAAAAAAATAGTCCCAAGATCAAAATAGAAGACATGTCCAAAGGTGGTAGAGAATGAGCGAGCTGTGGGACTTCCAATTTCAGACTGATAAACTGGTGGTGGCCAATAAACCAGACTTTATGGTGGTTTATAAACAACTGAAGAAGGCAGCAGTGATTGATGTAGCAATCCCAAGTGACAACATCATCAAGAAGAAGGAACAGCTCAAAAAAAGGCTGAGAGAGGAGCTAGAAAAGATGTGGAAGGTGAAGGCAACAGTAGTGTCAGAGGTGATGGGAGCACTTGGGACTGTCACCCCCAAACTGGGAGAGTGATGCCAGAAACATCATCTGAGATCTCTGTCCAGAAGAATGCACTCATAAGAACTGCCAAGATACTGCACAGAACCCTCAAGAACTCAAAATACATATATTAGAAAACCCCTTCTGAGGGTAGAAGAAAACTTATGCTGGGGAAAACTTCACCCGTGTGCGTTCTCCGATTAGAGAGAATGATGAGGACACCGTTGTCGTTTTCTATGATTTTATATACGAACCCGAAGCCGTCAGACATGTGCGTATACATCCACACCGCATCAGCTAACCCCCAGCCCCCTGCCTGTCCTAAAACCAAACAAAAAATATAGCTGCCCTCCAAACCGCCTGATCGATACAACAGATAACCCAAAAAACTGCCTGACCTAAACACTCAAGCATGAAATAAGGATGACACCAGAAAACCGTTCTGTATATGAATCTGCACATATTCTAATGAATTTAAAACAATATGAAACCGTACATATTTTAAGGGAATTTATAACAACATAAATACTTTCATATTCATAGATACAAGACAAAATTTTAGAGCAACTCCTCTTGGTGGTACAAAAAACAAATAAAACTGCAAGATAAAAACAACCCCCAAAAGACTACTGTCTGCTGTTTGTCCAGTGAGAAATGTTTCTAAATTCATCATAACTGGTGTTGTGCTCTGTCCAGTGATGGGCTGACACATAGCAGTAGCTGATTTGGACAAAAAGAAGGTGGCTGCACTTCTTGTCGCCTTGAGGAAGTGACCGGTGAGCATTTTGTGCCATTCATCCACTCAATCATCTCAGCTAGCTCATTGCCATTACTTCTGCATGTTTCTGCTGCAAACACATTCAATGCTTATCCACGGACTTCACAAAAAATATCAGATATCAGTGCAACCTGAATGTCTACTCTCAGTGCAGAGCTGCAGAAGTCAAACGGAGACGGTGAGGTTGAGACTCAGCAGGAAGCAGAGCTGACGAGATGAGGACACGACTTTCATTTCACCTTTACGTGGCTCCGTTTCTCTCCGTGTCTATCCTCCTGCTGCAGTGCTCTACTTTCACAGACTTGTTCAGCGCTAAATTAAAACAGCGTGTCGCTAAGAATAGCACACTGGAATGCAGAGCAAAAGGCTGCCGCAAACGTGTCTTGTATTCTCACATTTGCCATTCTGATGACTGCTGACCACGGTTATGCCAAGGACAGAGTTATCTCAATCAAATGCATGTGATATGATATAAAATAACAGCTGAACAATGGATGTATGAAGTTATTTTTATGTTTTACCTCCAATGATGACAAGACGTTTATACAGTGTGAAGCATAAAACCTGTCAGTGCGACAAAATGAAAGCATTTGTTGGATGTTGTTGGTCATTACAATTTGACTATACCCTCAGTACAACAATTTACAGCTCGGTCAGTGGTTTTAAAATAGCCTATTTTCTCATGTTTGTATTTTATCAAAGTAATTTTGACCTACATTGGATCTGGATGCAACATTTGACCACAATATTCTTACATACTATACAAACGTGTGGGCCTCTGTCCCCAACACCAGGCTAAAAACCTACTTATCATAGTTTCTTATTTGTACTTTGACTTTAACATGCAGAATCTTAAAAAAAAAAAAAAAAGCATTTCATCTTTTAAGTGCATCCTTTTCTCTCTCAGGCCAACATTGAGAAACCAGTGCATGCTTTGATCACTGGAAGGACTTGACTATTGTAAAACTCTACTGTTCGGTCTACAAAAAGCAATAGCAAGAATAAAAAAACAAGAATAAAACACAGATCAACTACAGCCAATACAAAATTCAGCTGCTCATATGCTGCCCAGGACAAGGACAGAATATATTACACATGGCAACCAGTCAGTATTATGATTTATTATTAGTTTATTTTGTCTACAAATCTCTACATGGTCTTGCTCCTGAATGCCTGACTGTCTGATATAGTTTTAAAATATGCACCCACTAAATCCCTCAGGTCCTCTGGTAGTTTCTTAGAATCTGGTCTTGTGTTGGAGGAGAACCTGAGGACAGAGTGCACGGATATTTGTATTCCTACCTTATATTAGTCTTATTTTTATATCCTAATTCATTTTTCAACTCTTTTTATCTTATGCATTTGGATTTGCATTTTTTTGTATGACATGTTCTATAAACTTTGAATGATTTATTTTAGACAGAAACCCACAACAGCCTGTCAGAGATGGTAAAGAAGTTTTGTTTATAGCATATACACCAACAGTTTCGCTCTAAAACATGTCATCCTCCTACCACTATTAACTGAGGCTGGCAGACTCATTTCACCAGAGGAGCAGGACATCTTTATTGTGAAGGAACACCGCCCACCAGTTTTACACTCACACACCTATATGACTGTGAGTCTGTTTCTTCTACTACCACTGCAATCTATTCTGGCTCACCGTAGGCTGTTTGGATGCGACACAGACACACAAATACAGCGTTACCAAGGCAACATGGGCACCATGACCACTGGATGGTCTATTTTCATCATACTAAAGGGAAAAGAACCCAGAATCGAGTGCATGAAAACAAGGATTCACTACACATACTGCATGTGATTTAAGCATGTCAATAGGTTAAAGTTTAGAGACAATAAAATCTTCTATGGTAGTTTACAGCAAGTGCTTTATTTCACAACATACACAAGATAATTGGGAACTTGCTAATGCATAAAATAATTTTGTGCAAATTTCTGTGTAAATAAACTAAACATCAAGGAAGTTAATGTAATCCATCATTTTAAATTACATTAAAGTAGCCCTGCCAAACACCTACCCTGTTTGTCCTGTAGAGGGTCAGGGAACTGCAGCCTATCAGTACTAATGTTGGCTGAGAAGCAGAATACCCCACGGACAGGTTGAAAGTCCATCCAATGTCTCACACAAAGGGACAGACATCCATGCACGCCCACGCTCACAATTTTAGAATCACTAATTCACCCGCATGTCTTTGGACTGTCTCACCCCGTGTCTAATACAATCAGATAAATTCAAGGAATAGATATTATGGTCAAAGCAATACAGTATAATGAAACAAATATGGAGATGGAGACATGTCATAGTACTGAAAATCATTAAAAGCCACCAAACCTCAACACAATGTTAAATGACAACTACCATCCAATGAATAGAACTGGACTGGGAAGCTGCTTTTATTTACCCTAACACATTTAAATATATATTAGTTGTTTTTCCAAATGTAAAGACACTTACTTGTCGTAGAGAGCAACTATGACAAGGTTGAAAGTTTGAGTTAGGTTTTTGTGACATCAGTGTGAAAAAAATACTGTGTAATAAATGGGTACCTTACATGCAATGTCTTGTGTTTAATAGAAAAAATAGTGTAGTCTTAGAATATAGCACCAAAAATTGTGTATCACTAGCCCTTTAGTGACCTTTTGCTTGATGTTTGCTGAAAAGTAGGAGAAAATGACCATATTTTGGTGACAAAATAATTTGAATACACACATTAATCCTGTTGCTGCTTGGAAATTATTGGTTACTTGCTTACTATTAACCTTAGAATAAGAGCTCAATGTTGTGTTCTTTTGAATGAGTATCAGTTTCAGTGGTTGCAATTAGAAATGATGTCATACCAGCGAGTTCTTCCGAAGATGTCCGGTGACAATTTTGTTTGGAAATTTTGAGACTCTAGGTAAGAATTTGGCTTTTGATTCACCCTATAGAGTTGATTTAATTGTAAATCTGCATGTACTATTCATTAATCTCTTTGTAATTTAGTTGGGAATAAAGCAGTACCCAACACATAAGTGTATTCCAACATTAGTTAAGTAAAATCATAACTTTTACTAACCCTACCCCCATCAATTTGCAGTTTGTGAAAAAAATACATGCCGTTGTAAAAAACAAACAAACAAAAAAAACTTGCATTCACTCAATTGTCAATGTAGAGCAACCAAAATTGAATCACTTATACCCATTTATATGGGCTATAAGCAGTTTACATTGTTTTAGCCTAATAACTTCAATAAATTGAGATTAAGTTTTTTTTACAGCCAAGTTTTCATATTTGTTTTAGAAAACATCTGCCAATTTTGCATGTATTCACGTACTTATTCAATGATAAAGTCAATATATCCAGCCAGAACAACTAAGGAAAAGCTTTTAATATTATTACAGAAGCTTTTGAAAGGAGAATGTTTGAAATACTGAGGCCAATGAAGGAAAAAACATTTCAAACAGTATTGGATCAATTGTTAAATGTGCCTTTCAGCGAGGAATGACAAAATGCAATGAGGGTGTGAGTGGTGCATCTGGTATTGTGGAAATCATAAAAGATTTTGCATAAATGATTCCATTTTCAGATTCCCGAGAAAATTTGACCCTAGATTGATATATTTTGAGTCCATGAAACAGAAACTGATTTTTTGCCCGAAATGTCACTAAAATCTAACTAGAACCTCGAACCTTGTCCTACATGACTCTAATCTGTAGCTCTTTTGAACAGACTTTAGTGACATGGTCAAAAAGCTGAGTCCAAAAGAGCTTTTTGAAACATAAACAGCATTTATTGTGAGCGTCACACTACCGACAGTGACACTTATTGAACACCCAGTATGGATAACAGCTTCATCCATGTCCCCAGACTGTTTGTTCAAACTCTGCTGTGAACACAACAAAGGCACACACATCACAATGTGACATGAGGACATCTTGTGCCCCAGATAATTGGAAACATAAAACAAATATGACACACATCCACATATATACGGAGGCAACGACAGATGGCTCGCTAAGGACTTCAAACACTCCTCCTTTCAGGGACGCTGCTTGTTGCTGTAGAGACTGGTCGAGGCTGGTTATATTTGTATATTTTGTGTAGGTGACAGAGTACTAGTATCAGTACTACAGTACAGAGCACAGTGACTGAGAAGTGGCTGGTCACATTAGATCCTCATTGTCTGATTAGGACACTGAGCCACAGCTACAACACATCTGACACCATGTCCAAAGTTAATTCTAGAAGAAGCTGTTGTCCAGAACTAAACAAACCACCCTGACATGCACGCTCATGGTAATAACAGGCACATGCTAAAACATTTTGGCGATGGAGACAAAATATTGAAGAGCCATTTTAGACGATAAGTAAGGAGCTCCAGAATTATTACACTGACAATTCTACAGTGCATCAGTTTGACACAAAACATAATGAGTCTGACTGTTGTTCTTCTTAGTTTTTCCCATCTGTAAATGGCCACTGCCAACACTGTCTTATTGTAATGAAACCAGTTAAATGTTTTTCTTACACAATCCTAAAAGCAGAAAGCATTTCATTTGCCCTTTGGACAAGTTATAAAATTAATCTTGATTACCTTCCTATATGTCACTAGGCCAAATCAAGTGTCATTAGCTAACATGAGAAGCCTAATGTTGGTAGATCGAGAGCTGGCATCAACATGGAAGGCAGCTCCTCCTCTGTCTCTAGAGAGAGAGAGAGAGAGAGAGTTGTGTGTGGATCATTGCAGGGCTTAAAGCCATAAAGTCCACTGAGGCTGGACTGTCAGCTGAACAGCACGTGTGTGTGTGTGTGTGCGTGTGCATGTGTGTGTGCGTGGCAGCTGCTGCTTTTCTTCTCCCTCAGTCTAACTCATTGCAAACTTCCTACTGCTGGCTTTAACTGTTCACAGAAGGGACCTCATGTAGACATATTGTGGCCTCACTGAACGACTCTGACAGAAAAAAAAGGGGAATCATATGAAATGTAAATAGAAAAATGTCTAAATTTGGGAGAAAACAACCTACAATAGTATCATTTTCTTCCATGCAATACTATAAATCAGTTTGGTGACACATGGGCTTCATGAAAAAATAAACATTTTCCATGTTTCAAACCTGTGTGTGTTCTTTTCACTGTTGAAAAATGTTTTTGCTTCTCTTATATATTAATACTTTTGACGTGTCATACTGCACATGGTGGGATTTAAAGTGATTATTCAATGTCTTATCGTTTCAGAACATGCTGATTGTAATAGCTGGAGGAGTAATATCATGGTGAGAGATCTGTGTCTGGAAATCAGATGAAAAAGTTTGCTTACATTTCCAAAGAGCATGACGGGCTTTAAAAAATTTTGATGTTTCGCTTGATCTCCACCTCCTGACCCACCAGGTCAGGTGATGGGGATACAGGCGGAGTCAAACAGCTCTCTAAGTTTCATATCAAATCAAACTTTATTTATATAGCACTTTTCATGCAAGAAATTGCAACATAAAGTGCTTTAGAGATGAAAAACGATGCCAGAACACAAGGGAACACTCATACCGTACTCAAAGTATGATTATCTTTATTGATTTGGAATGCAATTTTTAGAAATCATCCACAGTTTCTCTCTGAGCGACTAGTTTTTGTCAAAAGCATTCACAAATACCCCACAAGACAGGCACTAGGTGGAGATTTAAAACGTCCATACAAAGGTAAAAAATCTCTGAAGAGTACAGTGTTTTACAGAGCTATATTTAACTGGAATAGACTGTCATCCTCTTTGTGAAAAATTAAAAACAAAAATACATTTAAGAAGGCATTAGGGCAAGAACTTCTGCAGATGACAATGTGAAAACTTAAGTCCTTGGCATGTCTTAAATGTAATTTATAATATGTTTCACTGTATATATTAATGTGCATGTAAAATGTTTGGTATAAATTGTAAATTATATATTTTTCTTTTTTTTAAAGGACCCCAGGAAGACTAGCGGCCATTCAAAGGGCAGCTAATGGGGATCCTAATTAAACAATAAACAACAATACCGACCAAGTCTGGACTCCTGTCTGGACGGTTCAGCTAAGACATGCAGAGACAGTTGGGTGGAGAGGTTTGAATGGGAACCTTCTGCTCACAACAAGAACACGTTTGTGAATTAACTGTCAGCACAGTGCTATTTATGAGGGGAACAGCCCTGGCCCCCATGACACTTAAATGCTCAGTTATAGTCAATCCTGGTCGACAATGTAGAATAGGAGCTTCTGGTATATCACTTCAAGGTTCAAGGGCATGAAACAAATCCCATGAAAGAGAATTTCCACTGGGGTGAATACTTTTATATGCACTGAGTCAAGCAAGCACAACAATGTTTGTGTACATATCACTCAGTACAACAATGTGACTCACTGGTGTGCTTTCTTTTTTTAGATTATTTGGACAACAACTAAGCTCTGTGGCACAGAGAAAAAGGACCCATCAAGATTTGATACACAAACAATACTTCAGATCTAGTCATTGATTGGATCTGCAGGGTTTTACTGAAAATCAGAAAATGTCAGTATCAATACACTTACGCTTAAACATTTACTTTCCTAAACAGTGTAAAGGAAAAAAGACAGAGCTGAAAATAACTATTATGTCACATGTTAACAGACTGTCAAGTGCCTTTGGAAGTGCTGCAGGCCACCAGGGACAGACAGATTCACTGTGAATAAACAAACATGATCTTGTAAGTCTGTGGTGATGTTATATGGGACCGTATATTATTAAAAAGGCTTTTTCTTACAGAGCTGAAGCAACATCTCGCTGACCCAGGATCAAACTGATGAATAGAATGACTTCATAATGTGCAGGAAATTACTGTGAGTAGACAGAGTGGGGTAGAGTCTGGTTTACTGACTCACTCTTTCACTCACAGTCTGCCCTGCAACTAAAGCTCATTCTCTAGTCAAATACAATGCTTCAGAACAGAGACTATTCAGAGGGGGCTGGAACACACTGCTAAAATGACAGAGCTTTATTGGGAAAACAGATTAATGTTACCAGACTACTCTTTCTTCATCACAGTCAAAATGAAATGAAAATATGATGCAAACAGATATTTAAGCTAAATCAGGTGCACAGAACGGGAATTTTAAATCTACTGGATGATAAATCAAAGAGAGATGTTGACACTGTTTTTGTCCAAGTGGATGAAATTTGCCTCAAGCCGTCCTTCCTTCCTTGAAGATACTGTGGACATATTACCATTAAAGAGATCAAATATAAACAAGCTGATACAATGCTAACTGTTTGTAATGATACACATCTTGATGCTCTCACTCGTTTTTACTTCCTAATTCATTTTTCTTACTCTTTCAGAAATGATTCTCACCAGGAAGTTCTTTAAGTAGTGTGATTCCTACTACTTGTCATCCTTTGGCACAGCTATGGGCAGTTCTTTTGTTCCATCCTACGCTTGTCTTGTTAGGGGACTATAGGAATAGAAATGTATTCGTAACCCAGTCCAAAACGTATTTCTGTGTGGAACGTTGTGTTGTGAAAAGCTACTTAATTTTTTGGAATGTATAAATTCCACCATGTACTATCTTTCTTTTCATATGGAACAGCACAAAAGCTCGGTTAACTTTCCAGACCTCACACTTCAAAAAAGGAAAAAGCGATACTACTGACAACACTATAGCACTGCTACAGATTTTCAGTCTAAAGATATTGAAATGAAAGAGCGTTTCCACAATAGGAATTACCCTACAACATACATCTCTTTAGCTTATCAGAGAGGCCGACACACAGAGAAGGAATCCCTGCTTAGTCAGAAAATTAAAACCACCACTTCTGTCACCACCACAGGTCACTACAGATTATTCTCCTTTAGCAGTAAGAGTGATAACTATCATCCTAGAACATACTCAAAGCGACCCAATTCTAAATAACTTTACTTCTGGACCTCCCATGATCGCATTCAATCATCGCTGCAACCTGTGAGACAGACTGGTACATTCTGGCACCAGGAAACCAGCAAAACACCGTCTCCTGGCTCTCAAATCAATCTACAAGTTTGTTTTTCCCCTGTGGCCACTGTGCAGAATGTTCAAACTCATCAGACACCAAGTACTTCCCACATACCCGTACTGGCACAAAATACCTCAATAAACTTTTCATCAACTGCAGCAGCAGACGTGTTGTATATACGCTGAAATCACCCTGTGGTCTAGTGGATCTTGGACAAATAAAAAGAGCATTAAAGATTTGATTAGCAGCAATATGTACACACAACATGGATTGAGCTCTTGCCCGTGTCATTATTTACAGGTTAACTATGGCACAAACTGTTCCACAGAGAAGCATGATGGCGCTTTACCCAGAGCACAGAGGACCCTTTAGCATTAAAGAAGAACTAAATTTGTAATCTTTCCTTTATGCTCTTTAACTGACAGCTGCACACCTGTATCCTTTATCCTTGCAGCTTTTGAAGAGTTTTTTTGACCTCTTACACTGTATTTCCCCTCCAATATGAAAGAATTGATAGATTTGTTATGCTAAACAAATGTTCTGATATTTTTGAATTTTTTGTACCTGTATGTCTATAACTTTAAGAGAGGGTTATTTGTTTTAGAGCCCTTGTTTCAAATCCTTGGGGGGTCTGGCACTTGGACATTAACTTTGGTAACTCCCACCTTTGGATTTACCATCCAGTGTATTTGAAATCCCTGTTCAACCACTTATCCAACGACAACTGAAAGTCTGGAGTTCGCATTATCTGCCTCCTGTGAGTCAGTCTCAATTGACACAGCAACTTTCTAGCAAACGCACACACAGACAAATGCAGACTTGAGCTGCAGGCTGGCTCGCCAAACAGTGACTTCATTGTATGCCAAGCGACTTGTAGCCCCCACCCCCAAATCTTCCTCCCTCCGGTCTTCCTGTCCAACTAGAAAAACAGAGAGAGGAGTGGCCACGGCATCACAGCTCTGAATGTGTGTGTGAGAGAGAGAGAGAGAGTGAGAGGAAAAAGTGTGTGTGTGAGAGAGAAAGAGTGTTTTTACTGCTGTGTGCGGTTAAAAGGTCTGCTGAAGAATAGGCGGCTCTGTGCGAGCGAGGGTGATTTAAGAATGGAGGAATCTGGCTGGGTGTGTGTGTGAGTACTTTTCTGCAGTCAGTCGTGCCAGGAAGAGAGTGAGGCTCCTACTTTCCTTCACTTCACTGCTCATGTGGGCAAACTGGAAACTGTAGGAGAGTCACCGTCTATGTTCTGCTTGTGCAGTCTAGCAACAAGTAGTGTCTGGTTCTGTTAAACAGGATTCATGCTAACAAAAAAAGGATTTTTACAAGTACTGCACTTGGATTCAGCTTTTATTTAGGTTGAAATTTAATGTAAAGGTTGTGACTATATGCAGGGCAACTCAAAGCTTTACAGAAACTGTTGCATTTTCTAACATTAGACATATTCCTAATTGGTATTGGGGATATTATGAGATTGTTCAGTTGCTAGTTTGTACTGCTCACTGATGCAGAATGTTCCCTGTAATATAAATATGTGGTAGTTATTTAAATTTATGCAGACATATCCATGTCTCATCCGTGTCTCAGACGACCAGCAGCACATTCAAATGCCCCTGACATGATGGTGTGACTCAGGGCAGCTTGCTTGTTCATACATTTAAACAACATATTGAAGAAAAACATGGAGATATCACTTTGGTTTTTGAAATCAATGTTCCCTATTATATATTCTCTGTAGTAAATACAATAAAAGACAAATCAATTTTATAATCTATGTTCTACTGGCTGCAGTACCAGCAGTGTAAGCATATTTATGTATTTTCTCCATCACCAGCTGAATTCCTGTAGGCTCCTGTGGTTCTTACAGACAATTTAAATCCAAAACTCTGAACACAACTTCCTCCTGAGCAGGTTAGCGTCGCAGCATAAGTTTCTACGGTAATCTGGCCAGATATGAAAGCGAGAAACCTTTGTAACACTGAGAACTCTGGCTTTAAGCCTTACATACCTGAAAAATCCACTAATCTTAACATACAGGTCAGGATCAAGCTTCCTGCATAAGACAAGGTCAGAAAAAAACACTATAAAATACAGTGGAACAATCACATCCATATGGCTGCTGCAGAGCTTTGTAAATGGACCACATTATGGCATGTTAATGAGTAGTTTTCCATAATTTCTTACTATTGTAACCCTAAGTCTATGCCTTAAAAAAAACTTAAAACCCATGATAGAAACTACATAAGACAATCAGAAATCCATCTATCCTTGTGGTACATCATACTGTTTGAAAACATCCTATCACTAATTCACAGAAAAACAACAGCCATCTATAACAGTCATTTAGGAGGGGACAGCCCCCTTCTCTAGACAGGTACAGTAAGGTTGGTTGACTTTAGGGCTGCTGCTATCGATCATTTTAATAATCTAATATTTCATCGATTATTCTGGCGATTGCCGAACATTTAACAGTTTTCTACCAGCATTTCTTTTGTGTGTGAAATAAGTCAAATGGTGCGATAAACGCTCTTTTTGTGTGGATGAGTGTGAAGCAGAAAGTCTGAGTTGTAAAGAAAGTTGAACACCTTCATGAAACTTGCTCTCTCTGACTGAGGTTTTAGTTTCTGTCGAGCAAAGAAAGCGGGGCTATGTTATACTCCTTTGTAGTTCAGCCTCTGATCTGCTAAATGCTGTAAACATTATGAAAGCTGTGCCAGTTACATTAGAAGTGTCCCGTCAAATTTTAAATCTTCTAATTTATTGATTATAGGTTCAGGTCTGTATAGGATGAAGTCTGGATGAGCATATAGTGCATTGAACAAAGCCTCAAGACGGAGAATTTTGCCTGGTGGTATTTTAGTAATCGAATTACTCAAAAAACTCAAGAAATCGTGACAGCCCTAGCTGACTTGGGGTCAAGCCATCGAATCCATGTCCATGTGCACAGGCTGATAAACGGACTGCAGATGTGGACCCAGCTCTGTTTATACTTCAACAGAGTTGTGCCGGTCTGCATTTCTGTCAAATCGAAATAGAAAAACAAACAAGGACACAGCAGCTGAGGTTGCATCACCATACTGATTGTTACTGCTGAGGTGCGTAAACACAGAGGATTTCTGGAGAAATTTGGACTGCTTCCTGTGTTTGAGCTCCATTGATTAAAAGCACGGACAAGCAAAGCTCCTACAAAGTCCAGCAGCAAATATTTTAATTTAAACCCTTTTTAATGATGAATTATAAAGCTGTGGATGACTGTGGATCTCCTCACACAGTGCATCTGTTTGAAGCGCTGCTTGTTTTTCTTTCACTTGCATAGTCAGCGTGCTTTTAGTGTGGACAATCTGTGTGCTCACAAAATTTAGGCTACATGCTGACGGTTTTAGGTGGAAGGTGAAGACTACATTACTTACACCCCTACAGATGCGGAAAGCATAAGTTGGCCTTTAGTGAAGCGCACCACGTGTGGTTGCTTTTACAGAAAAATGGCAGAAATTAGCTAATGCTAGTACAAGGAACATCAGATGAATAAGAAAAAGAAAAAATGTGAAGAGTTGGATCCGTTTGTGCTGTGGCGATACTTTGGTTAATTCATACCCCAGATGGCAATGAGGTTGATGAGATGAGTTTCCTTAAGTCCAACTAAAAACAAATTGATGATTGTGAGTTTTGAAATCTGTACCAACATCTATCCATTCCCTATACACTGGTTTATCCTCACTAGGGTCACGGGGGGGCTGGAGCCTATCCCAGCTGACTCGGGCGAAGGCAGCGGACACCCTGGACAGGTCGCCAGTCTGTCGCAGGGCTACATATACAGACAGACAATCACACTCACATTCACACCTACGGACAATTTAGAGTAACCAGTTAACCTCAGCATATTTTTGGACTGTGGGAGGAAGCCGGAGTATCCGGAGAAAACCCACACATGCACAGGGAGAACATGCAAACTCCATGCAGAAAGATCCCAGGCTCAGGTCGGGACTTGAACTGGGGATCTTCTTGCTGCAAGGCGAAAGTGCTAACCACTACCTTACTGTGCAGCCCCTGTACCAACATCTTTATCTAAAATGCCTCTCTGTCTGCTGCTGTTATTTCTTCTCTCATACCTGTTACTTAGTGACCACTGTTGGCACTATCTAATCTTTTTCTCACATCTTTTCTGCCGTCAAGGACAAATACACAATCACACCCACTGCATTTGAAAACCACTCCAGTGCCCAGCTGAGAGAACTAAGCTCCTGGAACAATACAGATGTTTTGCTACCAGAGGAATACAGCGTTACAATGTTTATCATGCCGGTTTACTGACTGTGGAACATTTGTGATGGCAGTGTACTGGCCATCTACTGAATCTACGACACAGATTCAAAGCATGAGCCACAGCAGGACAAGGCAGCAGCTGATGCGACTGCTTACTGAGAACAAAGAAAGACACTGGAAGCAGAGTATTCCTCTTGGTATTTGGACTCGTCTTGAGCACAGACTGAGTATGCGAGAGCAGAACACAGTCTTCCCGTCTGGTTGACACTGAGTGGAACACAGTGTTCCAGCCAGCACAATACAACAAGCTGTGTTCAGCTGCAGAGCACTGACACACATACAGGCACGCCACACTCCCATCAAACGCCCAGCTGCATAAGAGTAGTATACATGTTGTTAATTACAGACGATTGTGAAGCCACGGATCTATTGTGTGTCTGTGTCGCTAGCATTAATGTGTGTGGATGTGGTCAGTCGTGTAAAATCGCTCGGCACACACTGCGGCTGCGTGTATTTGCTCTTATGCACATTCAGCTTTGGCAGTGTCACGTCAATCAGTCACACAGTGCTCCACCCAGCAGCTATCCATGGCTGTAGTAACACAGAACCAATTGCAAATGACTAACTCCTCATTAACAAAGGAAATCTTGTTACCATGTGTACATCTGCCAACAGACAACACGTCCATATTTCTCTTTCAGCTACAACAAGCCTTCAATGTACACATAAAGGCAACAAGTACTTGTGATAATTTTCAGTCCAGTCTAAGTGTTCTGACAGTAAACAAGCGCTATAACACAGAACAACCAGGACACGAATCTCAAAGAAACATTCCTGCAGCATTTCTCTTGCCTACAAGAGAAATTAAACTACTATTTTCAGTCATGGGAACCACATGGCCATTTTAAATTCATATTTGACAAGGGATACTAAAGAAGACATCAGCATGCAGCTGCACACAATCTGACATTTCTTTTAAATATTACACTAGAGGCTGACATCTTTTCAGAAATACTGTCAGAATCCTGTCATATTTCTACACGGCTGCTCACTCCATAAAGGACAGAGACAATTCTGGTGCAGGGTTTACAGTGCTGAGAATCCCCTTTGCTTCATATTATAATTACAATTTTACATAATCATTTGGGGTTAACTTTGTGCTGTAACAGTTAACGGTTTTAAATAGAACATCTGGTTGACTCAGCCAGAAGAAAGTGTTTTTCTTTTTGTCTTTAATTGAGAGGGGTAGTCCTCGGTAAATCTTTATTATCCAAAGTCAAACAGAAGGATTAAGAAGGTGTATATAATATAAGTATGAAAGCCTGTCGTGCCTACAGCGCTTCATCTTATTCTTGTGTCTTAAGTTATGGGATGGAGGTGGAGGTACTGGGTATTTATGATCCAAACAAGTAGGCCTGGGCGATATGACCAAAATTTTATATCCCGATATAGCTTATTTTATATCCCGATACGATATACATAACAAAATAGCATATTGCTATTTTGGTAAATTCGGTGAATGAATGGGACCAGGCAGCAGCATACCTTACAAAGTACGGTAGTCTGATCCTTGTCGGTCTTTTTAAATCCAAACCACCGCCCTATGACAGACGTTCCCCCTCTTTTAGGTACAAGCTCGTCGGTTTGAGCTGGTTGTTCGTCATCTTGTTGTTTAGATTGTTCTTCTAGTCGAGGCCACCGTCTTCCTCCATAGTTGTTTGTTTTAGCCGCGTGCCAGTGTTGCCAACTCCTCAGTAAGGAAAGTCGCTATTGGCTGTCCTAAAAGTCGCTAAATGACGTCATCTCCTAATTTGCATATTTCCCAGTTTGCATGTAACTGTAATCAACGTTGTAGGAGAGAAGAATAAGGTTGTGGAAGAGACCAAAAAGTGAGTATAAAACACCCAAAATATGTTTTTGAACTAGAGGCTAAATGCTGTGGTTTATTTTAGTATGACAGAGAAGAAAACATTTTCACTTATATTCCGCTCCATAAGTCTGGATGGGATCTGTAGGGACTGTGCATGCGCGATTCATCTGCCGTCTGGCCACGGAGTGATGTGACCTCTAATCAGACACTGGGACTGCTGCAGGGTTACTGGACTGATAGCCTGTGCTCTGGGACGGGTAGGAGCTCACAGCAGCACCTGCTGCTTGTTGAGGCCAGTAACTGCAGAATGATCTGAGTTTTCCTGTCAGAGTCTCCAAAACTGCAGAAAAGTTGCTAGATTTGTCGCTAGTCGCTTTTGACAAAAAAAAAAAAAAAAAAGCCACTAGGACGCTTTGGAAAGTCGCTAGATTTAGCAAGAAAGTCGCTAAGTTGGCAACACTGCCGTGTGCCTGGGCTTGCCGTAGGGCACATCGGTGACATAAAATACTGCTGTAAAGCGTGTTTTGCGACACTGCGATATAAACGATAGGATCTTCACATAAAACGATAGACATTGTCTATCGTCCAGACGATATCTACCATCATATCGCCCAGCCCTACAAACAAGTGACTAAATAATTGTCGATAACTGATGTCCTAGATCACTGTTCAGATTTAATCTCTTAGGATACATTTTGTAAGCAACAGCTGTTCTGTTTACCAGTAATTAGCCTACAACATCTGAAACACTAGTGGTGCTGGGCAAAGTTAATTTTTGATTAATTTTCTGTATAGTTAAAATGTTTCTGCTCTCCATGTGGTCCTACATGTTAAGTACACTCATGACAGTATATAAATGTGCTGTTCTAATATGAATACATTTTATATTCTCTATTAGAAAATATATTATTTACTTTTGAACATAATGATAGTTGTTCAGATGTTTCTTTATCTTCTCTGTCTGCTCTGCTGTACAGATGGAGACATTGCGGTGTCTACTGGAGTATCTGTCTGAAGGTGTGAGTAGCCGAGTTGTAAAGTTTCATCAGGTGGTGATCTTTGGATTCTTGGCCTTTAACACTAACATTATTGCAAGTCCAGGATTCCGTTTTGTCTTCCTACTACACCCTTTGAGATTTTTTTGAGACTTTTTCATTCTGCTTTGCACTGTGGCCACTGGTACTTAAAAACACTCCGATATGATTTCATAGCATTTCACCATGTTGTGAGCAGCCATAATGTGCAACTCTTCCTCAGTGATGTATTACAATAGCTGACTAAGTTCTTTGGTTTTAGCCATGACTTGTACATGAATGGCCACTGAGAGAACTACTGCGTCACCTGTCCTCAATTTATAGTGTACTAGAATGCTCTATAACCTGCCAGAAATTCTATTCAGTAATGACAACAGTTATTCTGAACAGAGTATACAACAGAAGTACCGTATTTTCACGACTATAAGGCGCACATAAAAGTCTTAGATTTTCTTCAAATTGTGCGGCGCGCCCTATGGTGCAGTGCGTCCTGTGTGTGTTGTTGTAAGGCGGACGTAGACCAGGTGGTTTTTTCCACGCATCACTGTCGCTGTTGATCTGTGACTCTATGCGTGCCCATCTCACAGCCGATGTGAAAAAACAAGTGAAGCAAATGAACTCTGCGCTTGCTGTCATTCCGGGAGGCCTGACAAAGGAACTCCAACCGCTGGACATCGGTGTGAACCGGCCGTTCAAAGTAAGGCTGCGAGCGGCGTGGGAGCGATGGATGACCGATGGGGACCACAGTTTCACTAAGAGTGGAAGGCAGCGCCGGGCGAGTTACGCCACAATTTGCCAATGGATTGTAAATGCTTGGGCTAACGTGTCTGCTGGCACTGTTGTTCGAGCTTTCGCAAAAGCCGGCATCATTTCCGAGGCGCCGCACGGCACGAAAAGTGACTCTGACAGTGAAGAAAGTGAACCTGGCATGTTTGATGGAGGTTTAGCGCAGCTGTTCAATTCAGAAACAGAGGATGAGGACTTCCATGGGTTTGATTGATGACGATTACCGGTAAAAAAAAATGTGAATACCAAACTCAGTTTTGCTCCCGCTCTATTTTTAAATACGCACACTTGTGTGCTTGTTTTATCCGTGTGTTTTACCATGCCCGCGACTATTGATGATTAAAAAAATGTTAGTACTTTGTAATCAATACTTAAATAAAGCACAACCAAACTCAGTTTTGCTCCCGCTCTATTTTTAAATACGCACACTTGTATGCTTGTGTGCGTGTTGTTGTTGTAAGGCCGACGTAGTAGAGGACACCATGAGAACGTTAAAGGGGGAAGTGTGGGCGTGGATTGTATATAAAACCCTCGCCTTATGATCAGGTGCGCCTTATGTGTGTGTTAAATACAGTAATGGCACACATAACTGAGAATGCGCCTTTTGGTACAGTGCGCCTTTTGGTCGTGAAAATACGGTAAGTGTGCCCGTGTAATATCACTTAAATGTCCAAAATTAAACAATCTCTCAATAATTACAGTATTTTAAGGTTCACAAGTAGAGTATTTCCGCTTACAAACAATTGAAATCAAATGCTTTACAATGACCGTTTTAAAATCACAGGGTCCAAAGTGTTCATTTGTAAGAAGATGGTTCTAAAATGACCCATGAACATCAGACCTTTCTGCTGGTAGCTTTCTCTGTCTGCAGCATGGCTCCACATGGAAAAGAATCTGATTTTGAGATGTCAGAAAGATGGAAAACGATAGAGAAACATTGGCGACTAACTTAAAATCAGCAGAAACACAAGTGCAGCAGTAATCCAGAGGTAAACAACGAGTCACCGTACTACTCATCAGAGCCACAGCAGCTTTTGACAGCATACAACACAAATCCCCACAAGAATTTCTAAAGAAGGAAAAGGGGAAAAGTATGACCTGGACTAGCATGTTGCCTAACTTGAATGCAGAGTTATTAAGATCAGGGGAGAAGCAACACAATCCCTCCGGTAAAGAGCAGCCAAAAAAAAAAAGGCTATTGTAGATTGGGTCTGACATCAGAAAACATATATGCTTGAGAAAATATTGTTGAGATTTGAACAACCACCTATGAGTTTGTTCAATATATGCAGCATCAGACAGCACTAGAATCTGCAGGTCCACATTTGCACAACGTCACGACTAACTTCATTAAATTGTTATAATTAGAAATCGAGAGGATCCAGCAGCAGCTCACACTGAACTCTTCTTCACCTCAGACAGGTGAGCTGTGACACACAGTCACAGTTTATCAGTCGCAGCTCAACATTTTGTCACATCTCGGCCATCCTTGGGTTGAGTCTTACTTTAGATTTACTGTTTAAGAAATCAGAAATAATCTGGGCTGCTATTTAAAGATGTTGACCAGCTGCTATTAGTTTTATTTTAGTCTGTTATTACGCACTACACATCACTTGGTGTATTGAGAAGTCTCGCATGAATAACAAATACTGCTTTCTTACTGCGGTTTTCTCCAGCGCTGTGGGCGGTAGGTCTGAATGCAGTCATGAGGAACACTGGCAAAGAAGTGATTTCTGTTTGAAAGGAGCTAAAGCAGAAGCACCGACTGCTTCAGATGCTTTTTTTAAAAATGGATTTTATTTGACTGATTGAAAGCAAAACTGAAGATTTACTACAATGTCAAATGGCATTTGTTCTTTGTTGGAGAGGTTTGTTATTTTCACACCCAGCCAAGTTAAGTTTATCCATTTTCCAGTCTCTAGGCCATGCTAACCCGAGCTGATTGGCTGCTGGCAGTAGCTTCATACAAGTATGCAAATTTTGAACAATTTCCTGAAGGGATAATGGACAGCGTTATCAATCAGTAATCAACTAATTGATAACAGGTAAACTGACTTGCGTTGCTACAGTATTAAACTATAAGCAGCCAGGTATTAGAGCTAATCTACAATATATTTACTGACATGCATGGCCTTTATCTTCTGCCTTAGCAGTGATTCTTTTTAATTAGTTAAATTATTAACGGTGATTAATTGCATAATCATTAACATCTCTAGCTTGATATTGACTGTACAGAGGCACAAACGCTATTAAACTGACCATCTAACTTTCAGTAAGAAAGCTAGTAACCATATTTCCCAAAATGCAATTCTATTAGTCAAAACTTTCTGCAGTAATCATCTTTCACAGGTGCATTTTGTCATAGACAGATAGGTAGGATTTTGTGAGAGGAGGGTAGAAAAGCCCATCCACATGTCCTGAGGATCACTGAGTGTATCTGCTGTGTGAGTCTGAGTGGATGTTTATTACCTGGTATGGTTGGAAGGCTGAATGGTCAGACAGGAAGTCCAACTGTCTGTCCAATAAGAATTCCACTGCTGTTACTGACGACAACAGGCTCTTCCCCACCACTGGCTTAAACGTCTGCACACAAAAAAACACAACATGGTCAACACCGACAATTACACAATAACTCAATAGCATCAGTAGGACAGTTTGTTTTTGAAAATCTGATCAAAATGCCCCATTAGAATAGATTAAGTTGAAATATTTCATGGAATTTAGCAATTCTGCAATAAACTTATTTTGGACGTGCTGTTTTCTGTCACAAAACAAATGCTGGAGAATTACACAAAGAAAAGTAAGAGGAGAAAACCAAGTAACGGAGGAAGAGAGATAAAAGAGAGTTACAGAAAAGATTAGAGGGAGGTAAAACACAAGTGGAGACATGATGAAGGACGGCAAAGAGGGCAAAAGGGAGGGAGGGAGGAGAAAGAGACGGAGAGCAGGGAATAGAAGAAGAGCTCTGGAGTGATGAATAAATGAATGAGTAGAGGAAGTCTGACAGTTCAAAGGCAGTATACTCCACTTTGATGTTGCCTTTTTACACATACATGCACACACGTTCTCTGATGAGATCAGTCAGCCTGTAGTTCAGCTGTTACTGCACATACAACACAGAGGCCAGGCCGCACTAGCCTCCGTGCTTTCCCTTCATATCAAGCTGAGGTCAAAGCAGTGCAGTCACACTGTTTACAGCCACAGTTATTATGGGGAGCTTGTCTTAAGGCTTCTTTACAGCCATAATAAATGATTTCTTTTTTTGTCCTTGAGATCAGCCAGTCAGTCACAAATAATTGCACAAATGCAGCTCAAGAAGGTTAGCAAACGCCTGTGTGTGTAGTGGGGGTTGGTTCTCCTCTGATTGATGGTTACATAACAAGGTCAGTCTGATAGAGAGATGACAGAGTAGAGGTGAGGATCACAGCTGCTGTGACTCCCTCCTTCCTCACACATACATAGTAGGCAAGAGCACATTGTGTGTGCAAGCAAAACATGATAGCATGTGTGTCTGCAGCTCTATTTCTGTCTGTCTATACATATCACATTTCTAGCCTTCAGTGGCAGCATGCAGGCGGAAACACGGCCCACACTGCTGCACATTATTCTGGACATTATTCCTCTTCATTTTGGAGTACAAACAGCACTATTGTTGAGTTGGTTTTTGTGTCATTAACAGCTATCCATCTACTAATGGCTAATTACGGCAAAAAAAGAAAAACTTCAATGATTATTCATTTCACAAAAACAAAACCGCTTTTTGGCAAATAGTCGAAGTGATTTTGATTAAATAAATTGCAATTTTAAGCTTAAAATTGTGATCAAAAGTTACACAAGATGAGCTCATGGACCGTTTTACAGCTAAAGATAAGAGGATTCTTCCAGTTTTTACATTTTTCAGCTATGATAAACGGTGTCATTTGGGGAACTTTCAAACCCGCTGGCAGGTGTTGGGATTCAGACAGTCATTATCAACATGTTCATGTTTTTCTGACTAATAACGATCCACATGTCCCTAGAAAGTCCACAATGTAAACCACTGGTGTAAAAACACAGGCACACCATTCATTTTAATGGGTGGAGTCGTTTGACATGGAAACGCTGCCACCACATTAGGCTTCAGCGAGAAAAAATGGAGGGTGATGCAGCAAAACAGTTGAGTGCGGTTCAACTTCTACTAAACCACGAAGCAACGTGATATGATAAAGTGCTGTGATGGCCAAGCACTCACTACTGGTAGACTGCTCTGTAATGTGAGGGTTGTATCTTTACCGATTACTTCACAATCCTCGCAATAAACAGGTTAGAAAATTCCATAAAAAGGGATGTTACATCCAAAGCAAAACCACCAGTGCTTTCAAACATTAACATAAGTAGGATATAACTATGCAAAGCAGTGGAGGAAGAGCAGTCAAAAACAAAGAAATCTCACACACAAATCTATCAACTGCACAAACCTAATGGCATTTAATCCTTCAAGTGAATGACAATGGACATAACAGTGCACAGCGTCTGTCTATTCAACCATCAGCTAGACTGTATAGTTTGCTATTACAGTCTTTAATCAGATGTAGGAGGAACGAGTTGTGACAACGGCCACCGCCACAAGCTTTGACAGCAGCAGAAACAACGTAATGTATCATATCTCATTTTACAGTGGTTATTCAATACATCCATAGTTCATGACAAAAAAAACAACAACAAAAAAATCCAGCAACTAGGTCTAGCAAAAGGTGTCTGATAATTAAAACTTTTTATAATAATTAGTTATGTGACGATCGGCATACGTTTGTCTGAGATGGAATGATCTGTAGTATAGAAAAGGAAACACTGTGCATTTACAGACAAACATTAAAACCACAACACCTGCACAGAAATGAATCAACACTAAGGTCTTCATAAGGACAGGCAAAGGCATAACTGAAAAGCTTGTTTAACCACATAAAAACACAAGGTCTCAGGAAGCAATAATATCTGAAGGGGACTGACATGGGGGCAGTGGCATTCTGGGGTAGCAGATCAGATCAGTCTGCATGAAGACATAACACACTGTCCTGTGCGTGCCTGTGAATAATTGATAAGGAGAAGTGCAGTAGAACGTAAGGGAGATGAAGAGGAGACGATGGAGCTCATGCATCACTAAGTAACCTCGAGAGCTGACCACACACACACACACACACACACACACACACACACACACACACACACACACACACACACACACACACACACACACACACACACACACACACACACACACACACACACACACACACACACACACACACACACACACACACACACACAGGAGGCCATTATCTGATGTCAGCAGACAGAGACAGAGCTACACGTGTTTCACATATCAGTCTGTATGTACAGTTCTGAACAAAAGCTTACATACCCCGTAAAGATCATGTAAATCATGGCTGTCTTCAGTTACCAGTGACTCCAATAACTCTACATCTTTGTCACACAAACAAATCATGCAGAAGTCTATTATAGTTTTTCTGGAAATATGACAAAATCTCCTGGCTGAAAAATATATCAATAGCAATGCTAATATTTGTCTAACTGTGTTTTGGTCATTTATACCTCAACTAGGTTATTTTGGTAGCCATCCACAAGCTTCTGGTTTAGCTTTGATCAGTGCTCTTGACAGAATTGGTGGAGTTCATCTAAACTTGTTTGCTTTCTGGCAAAGACCTGTTTCTTCACCACAGTCCACAGGTTCTTATGATTAGGTCAGAACTTTGAGCAGATCAGTCTAAAACTTTAGGTCTAGGTTTATTTTGCCATTTCTGATGTGTGTTTGGGGTCAATATCTAGTTGGAACACCCAACTGTGTCCAAGACTGATGACTTTAGGTTTTCCACAACAACGTGACTGGAATCCTTCTATTCATTATTATGTTTAGTTTGTGTAACTGGCACCAAAACAGCCCCAGGGATTCAATATTACCACCTCCATCCACTTTCCTCCAGAAGTCTTTTCTTTGTGCATGTGATCGGCAGCAAACTTCAGTCGAGCCTTAAGGTGCTGCTTCTAGAGGAAGGGCTACCTTCTTGCATGGAAGCCTCTCATTTGACTGTGATGTAAAAAGCACTAGACTCTGAACACTGACATCTGTGTTCCAGCAGCTTCTAGGTCAGGGTAGACCTGCTTTTTGGTGATTCTGGGTTGACTCTCGACCAATCATCTCTCAGCAGCAGGTGATTGCCTGTGTTTTCTTCCTGACTGTGTCATAACTGTGCAATGAACTTTATACGTACAAACAGCTGTTTGCACAGATGATTTTGGTTTCTGTAGTTGCTTTGAAATGCCTCCAAGGGACTTTCCTGACTTGTTCAGGTCACTGATTTGCTCTTTCAGATTTGTACTAGGCTCCTATGACTGTCCCACTGTAGCATTTATGGTTAAGGTGGACCAAAGAGGCCCTATTTAAATTGGTTTTGAGAAGTTATCAGCTTTCAGTATCCTAAAACTCGACTGAAAATCCAAGCAGTGATGCTGACCAACCATACTTTGTTGATAAAGCAGATACACAAAGTAAAACACTGAAATATTTAACAGGGAAAGCTCATACAAAGGCCTGTCTGCAAAATATGTTTGAAAAGTTTTGCACACTGAGGGACCCGGCATGTCCAAGTGAAGCATCAGATTCAAAGAGCGGTAGTTTACTGAATGTAATAGATAATATGTAGGCCAACTGAGTAATTCATTCTGTAACAACCATTTATCAACACTGAAGCGTGACGAAGCAACTGGCTTCAAGCACTGATGAATGTTAAACTCGGCTTTATTATTTTAGCCAACTGATTAATGTGGAAAACATCTCTCGGTGCAAATGCAACCTTCACACTGTTAGCATTAACTTTATCATAACTCACAAGCTGATAAAGGTTCCGTTTTCATAGTGTGCAGTCATAATTAGCAATTTATACTCAATTAGTACTGTTATTGTAAACATGGGACATAGAGTTACAGAGGAACATTTCCAGCAACCATCACTCCTGTGTTCTAATGCTACATTGTGTTAGCTAATGGTGTTGAAAGGCTAACTGAAAACCTTTCTGCAATTCCATGAATAAAAGTGTGAGTTTTTATGGAGAACAATGAATTGTCTGTGTGACCCTAAACTTTTGAACAGTATAAGGATAGGTGACATTAGAGTGCTGCATACCATGTAAAAGCTTTAACAACACGATGACATTGATGTAAGCCTTTACAATAATCCAATATTAATGGTATACACACGTGGACAAAATTGTTGGTACCCCTCAGTTAAAGAAGGAAAAACTCACAATTCTCACTGAAATCACTTGAAACTCACAAAAGTAACAATAAATAAAAATTTATTGAAAATTAAATAATCAAAATCAGCCATCACTTTTGAATTGTTGATTAACATAATTATTTAAAAAAACAAACTAATGAAATAGGGCTGGACAAAAATGATGGTACCCATAACTTAATATTTTGTTGCACAACCTTTTGAGGCAATCACTGCAATTAAACGATTTCTGTATTTGTCAATGAGCGTTCTGCAGCTGTCAACAGGTATTTTGGAACACTCCTCATGAGCAAACAGCTCCAGTTGTCTCAGGTTTGATGGGTGTCTTCTCCAAATGGCATGTTTCAGCTCCTTCCACATATGTTCAATGGGATTCAGATCTGGGCTCATAGAAGGCCACTTTAGAATAGTCCAACGCTTTTCTCTCAGCCATTCTTGGGTGTTTTTGGCTGTGTGTTTTGGATCGTTGTCCTGTTGGAAGACCCATGACCTGCGACTGAGACCAAGCTTTCTGACACTAGGCAGCACATTTCTCTCCAGAATGCCTTGATAGTCTTCAGATTTCATCGTACCTTGCACACTTTCAAGACACCCTGTGCCAGATGCAGCAAAGCAGCCCCAAAACATTACTGAGCCTCCTCCATGTTTCACCGTAGGGACAGTGTTCTTTTCTTCGTATGCTTGGTTTTTGAGTCTATGAACATAGAGTTGATGTGCCTTACCAAAAAGCTCCAGTTTGGTCTCATCTGTCCAAAGGACATTCTCCCAGAAGCTTTGTGGCTTGTCAACATGCATTTTTGCAAATTCCAGTCTCGCTTTTTTATGAGTTTTTTTCAGCAGTGGTGTCCTCCTTGGTCGTCTCCCATGAAGTCCACTTTGGCTCAAACAACGACGAATGGTGCGATCTGACACTGATGTACCTTGGCCTTGGAGTTCACCTTTAATTTCTTTGGAGGTTGCTCTGGGCTCTTTGGATACAATTCCAACGATCCGTCTCTTCAATTTGTCATCAATTTTCCTCTTGCGGCCACGTCCAGGGAGGTTGGCTACTGTCCCGTGGGTCTTGAACTTCTGAATATTATCAGCCACTGTTGTCACAGGAACTTCAAGCTGTTTAGAGATGGTCTTATAGCCTTTACCTTTAAGATGTTTGTCTATAATTTTTTTTCGGATGTCCTGGGACAATTCTCTCCTTCGCTTTCTGTTGTCCATGTTCAGTGTGGTACACACCTTTTCACCAAACAGCAGGGTGACTACTTGTCTCCCTTTAAATAGGCAGACTGACTGATTATGAGTTTGGAAACACCTGTGATGTCAATTAAATGACACACCTGAGTTAATCATGTCACTCTGGTCAAATAGTTTTCAATCTTTTATAGAGGTACCATCATTTTTGTCCAGGCCTGTTTCATTAGTTTGTTTTTTTAAATAATTATGTTAATCAACAATTCAAAAGTAATGGCTGTTTTTGATTATTTAATTTTCAATAAATTTTTATTTATTGTTACTTTTGTGAGTTTCAAGTGATTTCAGTGAGAATTGTGGGTTTTTCCTTCTTTAACTGAGGGGTACCAACAATTTTGTCCACGTGTGTACATACTGTATACTAATTCATTGTTTAAAAACATACTTTCCTATATGGAAAGCAAACAAGCAGCACAAAAACTACATTTTTTCATTATTGAGCATGACAGTAATAAACATCAATGACTAAGTCTGGCTCTTAGTGTGACGAAACTCAAACCAGAATTATCAGGCTGCACACTGCAACCGTGCACTAAAATAGACTGAACACTTGAGTCAATACATGCTCTCAGCAGCCCTCTGTGCTCTGGGAACTATTTTCTACAACGACAGGCTGTCCCAAAGACAGTTTCCATCTAGGTTGTTGTAAGAAATGTTTACTGTTGTCATAGCGATGATGACGTGATTCGGTCGGAGCACAAAAAGCTGTGCAGGAACAGATTAGTCAAGAGAAAGACTCCACAAACCTCTAAGCAACAACAAGAAGAGGAAAATATCTACTGGGTCAAGGAGAAGCAAAAGAAGTTCAAGATAATGATTAACTATTTACTATTTAAACGCTGGATTGATAGGTGGATGAAATCATTTACCTTTTTGCAAAATTTGAGAGCAAGAAGCCAACCTAAGAACAAACCGCTGATGTGCTGTAGACTGCTGTTTCATTGACAGCATGCATTAGAGGTACAGTTACAATCAGTTATATCAATGAATGATTTTTGATTTATTTTCCAATTATTTCATTACTTATCAATGAAGGATATCAAACACAGATAAAAATGTGAAAATCAAGTTTCCAGAGTAATGACAGACCAATCAACTGGAGATTATTTTAAGGTAATTCAAGTATTTCCTTGGTGTTTAGTAAAGTTGTATCTTATCTTACAGTCATATTGGCTGATCCCCCGGGGAATGACTGATAAAGGTTACACTGGGTCAGCCTGCACTGTCTGTCAGACCTCAGTTTTGTACAGAGATGCGATTTCAGTTCAATAAGCGTCACCTCCAAGTGACAGAATATGCTTACTTCCCATGTCATTATGTTTATCTAGCATATAAAACTTTTGGAACGCTACAACCACTGAACGTTTGACATTTCTGTTAGTGTTTAACACAAAAGTAGTCTCCTGGCAACGAACTGATCCATTAAATGACTAATGAAGTCAGCACTAATGTGAAGTCTTTCCCCTGCAGCACTAATGTTTTGGATGCCCTGCAGAATCATGCTGACATCATTCAGGTAGCGGTCAGGTAAGGAGCTCAGTAGCTTCTATGCTAACCTCTATCAGACCTCTAACAAGGAAAGGGAGTGCAGCACTCCCTACGTCTAGGAAAAATGGAAATATTTGTCAGTTTTACATCCCTTTGATACTGGCAGTGTCTGTATGATGCAGCCTACACTGCTATTCCATGTGCCTCTAAGGCTTCATGCTTTGCAAACAGATAAATGTTGGTATTCAAACCTCTCTTTGCATCTTATTGATTGATTGATTCTACGGAATTATTGACCATGACATGGGTCAGCTTAAAAGCTCATGAAGTTGAATAGTCGCATTAGTATTTGTAATTTATTTTAGTCCCTGACTACAGTAGAGGAACAGCGCAGATCTCAGAATAAAGACAATGTGGTAATTGACATTATATAATTTCCCCATAAATGGCACTGAATGTCTAACATGGTAATAGATAGAGTTCCAGTATGTGGTAATGCTGCACTGACGGTAAGGTGTTATCTAAGTGGGTCACAGTATAAGACACACACACACACACACACACACACAGGTTGTGCTCTAATCTGCTTATTGCTTTGATAGTAAACAACAAATTATCAAATCAAGGCTGCACACACGTGCACACAAATGAGGTAATCCATGCTTGTTTTAACATCTGACCCATTATCTTTCAGGTCACTCTAACCAAACAACAACAGCTGATTGGCTGGTTATGTTTGCAGACCTTGCACCCGACCATCACATTTTAGCAACATGGAACCGAAAATAAAGATCAGGGATGTTGTCAAGGTAATGTTTCACTACAAAAGTTACTGATCAGTGTTGTAGAGTCTCTGCCAGACTATCACTCGCTGATATATTGATGATTTTTTCCAACCAGGATTGATAGTGTCACAAAATCTCACATTCTGCTAATGGACCTGTAATGTTCGATTGAATATAATTATCCCAAAAAGCTATGCAAATGTCAGTAATTAAATTAAGTCACTGAACAATAATTACCTTGTTGCTATTATGCAATTAATTATATTTAATTATTCAATTAATTACTTGCTTAATGGCAGCTCAGTAGTATTAGCATCATGCCAGTGACAACCTACACTCTACAGTCCTACACTATGAAGACTAAATATAGAAAAGACTGTCATTCTTCCTCCTATTCTTAGCCTTAATTTGAAAAAAGCTTCTAGAAATGTAGGTTATATCACGCTGTTAGCTGTTAGTGATGTTTTAGAGCTCCAAAGAAGAGCTCATCTGTTCTAAAACTCAAAAACAGATCAAATGAAACAGCTGATGAAAAGGATCATCATGTTTTCCACACAATACAAATGCAAAGTAAAAGAAGTTATGTTTCCACTGAACGCTTGCTGTTGCTTTCTAAAGCCACATCAGTGTGTATTTTCACTAACACTGCTATAAGAATGACTGACAAGATGACATTGTTTGGTCAGCTAATTATGTCATTGCATCAGGGATACAGTTCGAGGAACACTGAAAAGCTCGTTTAAGGGGTATTCCAGTTACGTAGCATTGGACCACAAAAAATGAGGGGATTTTTTTAGGAGGCAGATTAAAAATGAACAGCAAACACTAAAAGCTGAAAGCACGAAGGAAAATGTATCCAACTTTCAGAGGCCAAGTCAAACTAAAAGGCATTTAATTTGACATTTCCCACAAAGCAACTAAATAGTGTCTTTTATTAGAACCTCCTCTGGCCTCTCAAACAAACAGTTGGTAGTCAGACTTTCTGTAAAAATTGTTATCCAAGATAACCCTGATGGTTTTATTGCTTCAGGAGACATTACACGACTGTTACACAAGCTGAGTGGCTCTTGTGGTAACTAAACCGATCGACTGGATTTAAATAAATTCACTACGGTGTCCCTTTAAAGTCTGTATTAAGCAAGAATGCAGCACAAAGTCATATTTGGAGTTTTGCAGGCTACATGATGGATTTGTCTCAAAGCTGATGAAATCGCCAGCAGATACCACAATCAACGCTGTCAGAGAAACTGCGGTAGTTATCACCAAAAGCATGTTTAGAGCTGAGCAACATCCACATGATTGGGAATCAGATGCTCAGCAAACACACCATGAACTGAGACAACGCAGGCTTGTGACTGCAGAGCAAAGTTTGCGAAAGATTTGCTGCTGCTGTGACGGATGTAGCACAGACTCACGGAAAAATAACTGAGGGTAAAGGTCCTCTACACAGCAAGAGTGAAACCCCAGTTTGTGAATAATGATAAATTGAGCTTCACACGTTTTATGGTCCTCAAGGTATTTGTGTTTCTGGGTTAGCTCTGACGAAAGCATCTGCTCTTAAACCAGTAATACAAACAAGATTTTAGCAAAGCAGTGGCATACAGTAAGCAGGTATATGGTAGGAGGAATACAGAGGAGGAGAAGTGGTTGGGATAGTGGTGGAGAAAAAGCAGCTGTCCATCAGATACACACAAGGAGCCCAACATGTCGACATCTCAGACAGATCAAAATGACCATACATTCTATTCTGGGAAATCACCACAGTTCTCACGCAGTTTGTTCCTGCAGTCTGCTCTATTCAGTGTCATGAATCAAACAGAGCTTTGGTTCGAAACGAAAAGCAGCAACGTCTATAAAGCAAAAACAGCGGCGGACCGTTAAATAAAACTGTAACGTTACCTCTGTCCCCCCCGTCTCCAAACAACATCAAGGAGCAACGGCTTTGTTGAAAAACACTTGACAAAACTAGCTCTGATCCGGCGACCAGGCGAGAGACAGGAAGAAAGAAAAGAAAGGATGACTCGGGTAAAAAAAGAGGCAGCGAGAGAGAGACGTTTCCTCTTGTGGTAAGAAAAGACAGATGGCCTAGAAGGAGAGAAAGCAGTGCAGAGGACGAGCTACACAGCCGACATTTTAACTGCTGCTGACGCAAGGAGGGAGAGGAGAGAGGCAGGGGAGAGGAGGGAGGAAGGAGGGAGGAGGGAGGAGGCAGGGCCGGCCGACACACACTTCCCCTCTTTCTCTCTCTCTCTCTCTGTGTGACGCAGGCTCGCTCTCTCTTACTCGCCACATTCTCTGACTTGGTCTCTCTTTCATTTTCTCTCTCGGCCTCTCAGCCTCTCTCACTCCCACTCGGCCTCCTCCCACCTCCGCTCAGCCCAGCTTTGACGGTCTTTTCTTTGCACATGTTTTCCTTCCTTTAAATTACGTTAAATTGTGTGTGGTAGTGCAAAAAAGTAGTAAAGGGGAAGATTAAGGTATTTTGTAATTACTGAACTGAAACCAGATCATTCTACAAACAAGTGCCATGGCAAAGAATGCTAAAGCAGAAGTGGATATAACAAGCCACAGTTTCCATCCGCCTCAGTTCCAGCCGGTTTATACACTATGTATGATTATAATTATAGTCATTCTATGCAGTAATACACACTGAATGGTACTTGGGCAGGGTTGTTCAACTTGAAAGTTTCTATAAGTTCGTTGTTTTGGTGTGCAGCCCACACCTTTACTGTTTTGGTTCATTCTCACCGATCTCATCAGCGTCTCTCCAGCAATACTACAAAATACTTTTCTGTAACTTCAGCAGCCACTACACAACCTGCTCAGCATCAAACAGTTGTACAAACTACGTAGTGGACACAAAGCAGAGCTCAACCACAGGGAATACTGGACTAGTCACACACAAGACTACAGATAAACCATGTGTCTGCTGGATGTGTAAATAAGAAGCTTTTAAATGTCAGCACATCCACCAATGTATCAATACAATCAATCAAATGGGTCAGTGTACAGGAGTGTGGAAAAGCTTTAGGAATTAAATGGATAGTGTGGATACTTTCAAATGAATTATCGTTCAAAGTGATTACAAAAGTTGCTGGCAGTTAGTTTAATAATTGATCTCTATGTGAACAGCCCAAGCAGCTTCAAACTTCACTGCATTCATCAGAGCCCATTCATATATTATTAAAAAATGTTAAATGTAAAATAACAGTGATGTTTTTTTTGGCTAAAAGAAGACATAGGAAACTACCTCACATGTCACAATGTCCTCACTTAATATATTTGTGCAGAGACAGTTTTTTAGACAGAAATGTACTGGTCAAAAAACTTAAATTAACAATGTTTTCCACTTTACTATTTGGTTAATACTCTGATTGGCTACAATGGACAGGTTCGTTTTGAAAATGTAAAATTCACCTGATAACTTCTGTGAGGTTAAACAACGTTTTAAACCTCTGAAAGAATTCACTACATCAGTTTAAAAGTTCTTGGCTCTGGGACTTCCCACAGTATCACAAGAACCATTAGTTTGCCGCAAACACATTAACAGCTAAAAGACAAAACACATTTTAGCTCCTCTGTTTCTGTCCTCTTCCTAGTGCTCATAGCAGTAGGTCGATTTGGTCTTCATTAGCACCCGACAGACTGGCTGCAGTAATAACTCTGGCTGTAAATTCAGTTGTTTGTGTTTCTCTACAATTTATCTACAACACCTTTGTCATAGTTGCCAGGCTAAACTGGCTAGTAATTAAAACGACTCCATACCCTCCAAACAATGACAAATCCAAAACATATATGTCAAAGTATAACTAACAACAAACGACAACTACAGATGGCTGGTCCACTGCTGAACCGACACACACTCTGAACCATAACCTCTGAACTCATCAGCTGATCACAAACCTGCTCTGATTAATCCGTCTATCATTCAGCAGATTTACACTTTGCAACACACACACACACGCAACACACACACACACGCCACACACACACACACGCCACACACACACACACACACACACACACACACACACACACACACACACACACACACACACACACACACACACACACACACACACACACACACACACACACACACACACACACACACACACACACACACACACACACACACACACACACGTGAAGCTACATCCTGTAGTCCATCTGTTACACTGCTGCAGGATTAAAGCCTCGGTCATTTGCACACATCGACTCCCCGATTAAATACTGTACCAGTGACAAGCATTCATACATACAAATAGCTATCTTGCCACTTTCAGGAGACTATAAGCATGTGCAGCAGGAAAGGCATGATGCACTCTACAGCTTACATTTCTCAATTGTTTTTTCTTAACGAGCAACAACAGCTGGAGATCTAAATAGAATCTCACCTAAACTGAGTGTATTAAAAAGACAGAAACACTTTATGTACTGTGCTGCCACAGTTTATCAGAGGGAGAGGACTGAACTGCCTCTGCAAAGGGGGACGTGTTATCCGACGTCCTCACAGCCATAAAGGTAAACTTTAATTACACGTCAGCACACGGATCCACAGGAGGCAGGAGATTACACAAGCCCAGCTCCTTCTGCTCAGCGGGGAGAAAAAGGGAGATGGGGCAGGGGGATTTTTAGTGACCCAAATTCCACCAAAACTGGATCTAACATAGTTGACTGGTTTCCTCTCGGGATAGGGAGCAAGCCCACGAGCCAGGCACAAGCCCCAGAGCGCTGCTGCAGGTCTGTATATATGTATTCCACAGCTACACACACTGAGCACAAGGCAGGCTGTGGTACAGACAACGGAGGGCACAGGTTAGCGAGTAGCTTTCAAAGAAGAGAGCTGCATGTGATCTCTCACACACACACACACACACACACACACACACACACACACACACACACACACACCTACCTTTGTTCTCCTGTTGTCATAAACAGGCCAGTATAGTGACCAAATAACAAGGATGCCTCCAGATATCCATTTGTGTGTGTTTTGCTAAGTGGGCCCTTGTTGCTAGGTAACGTAGTAAGACTTAGCATTCTGTACCGAGAAAAGACAAAGTCAAACAAACATACAGCAGCATTTCATACTTTCATTCTTGGTCTACCTTTAACCATCTTAACATCTCATCTCTGTCATTCATGTCCCTCATATTTCCATCTATTTTCTCTGTGATGACCAACATTTTATGAGGTACACCTTTTAACTGCTCAGTAACACAGATCCATTCAGCCAATCACAAGGCAGCAATTCCAAGCATTGAGGCATGTAGATGTGGTCAGCACGACCTGCTGAAGTTCATACTGAGCGTTAGCATGGGGTAGAAAGGTGATTAAGTGACTTTCATGCCATGGAATGATTGTAGGTGCGGGGTCTGAGTGTTTTAGAAACTGCTCATCTACTGGGATTTTCATGCAGTGTTTACAGAGAATGGTGTGAAAAAGAAAATCCCCAACGAGCAACAGTTCTCAGGGTAAAAATGTCTCATTGATTGCAAAGGGCAGAGGAGTATGGACTGGCTGGAAATGACAGAAAGACAATGGTAACTCAAGCAACCACTCATTAGGTTGAAGGTATGCAGAAGACCACTGTGTGCCACTCCTGTCAGCCTAGAACTGGAAACTAAGGCTACAATTCACATGGGCTCACTAAAATTATAATAACATTACATGTTCTGATGAGTCTTAAACCCACAGCATGATGTTATGATGCCCACACAGACCAAAATGTCTGAGCAGTGTTTCCAGCACCTTGTTGGATCTTTACTACAAAGAACTAAGGGTATTCTTAAGGCCAAAGGGGGTCCAACTCAGTGCTAGCAAGGTGTACCTAATAAAGTGGCCCTTGAGACACTTTTTCACAGCAGACCTGTAGGGTTGTCACTGCAGGAAAAGCACAGGTGTGATTGGTGTAAAAATGAGTGTATTCTGTCTGAGTGAGGTAGTTCTGTGGTCCTGGTATTGAGCAATGGGGGATCATTGTTGTGGCGTACATGGATACCATGTGGAACTGGACCATTGTTCACTGGTTTTAGTCTGACCTACGGCCATTTATTGCATGTCTTTCCCTTACATTTCCCATCTCTCTTGCCACTGTGCATTACAACAAAGGCAAAAAGTCCAAAAAAGTAACCTAAAAAGCAACTGCTGGGGTTCTTGTGGTGGAACATTTGCATGTGGGGAAACAAGTGATTAAAAGTAAAAATTAAACTGGATGATCAAAGTCATCTGCTAAACTTTCACTGTACTTTCATTTTCAGTGTGCTAGCTAGCTGCCAGGGGATTGCTACTGTTGCTAACACTGAGACAGCGGAAGGGGAGGAGACTGCTGACAGAGAGAATCAGCCAATAGCAGGCTTATACCGGCAACCTACATCCAGCCTCCTGCACACAGTGTATACCATAGACTGTATATATAGTGGACGTAGCATCTGGCTCCAGAATTGAAGCCAACCCAGAAGTGTCAAAAACTTGCAATATCCCGCCGTCCGCTAGGGTTGGCTCCAAAAAGCTTTTGCTCCATAGACCCCAATTCATTTTTGGAGAAAATAAAATTTGATAGACTGATTTTCTACAGCTCAGGATGTTTTTCCCGTTAGTTTTCATGGTCAAAATGAGAGATCAGGTGGCCGATCTTAAAATAAATCAATACTGAATTTTAAATAAATCGTTAAAGTTGGCAGAGCCAGGGGGCGTGGCTGTACTTGATAGACAGCAACAGAAGCCTCTGCGGTAAAACGTGGGCGGGATAAGAGAGTCCTCAGCCAATCCTGCCCCTAGTTGCTCTCCGGTCCAGCCTGTTTGATGACGCTTTTTACGTCACTGGCTCCAAAAAATCCAAAACCGGCGACCAGGAAGTAGCAAAATCCGGGCTTCATTTTCTCGCCGTTGAAACCAACGGGTGACGTCACGGTTAGTTTACGCCTGGTGTATACATAAGCGGCTCTAGCTAGTCTTTTAATGTCTGCAGCTCTGACTGCCCCCCCCCCATCTGCTGTTGAACTTGCAATCTGATCAGTTTACAGTACATCTATGTGAACTAAATAATGCTGCTGTTAAAAGGTATCTGGAGAGGCGTCATGCAATCTTGCTAGGCATTTCTCTAAGATCCTCTGTGGGAAAATGAGTGAAAACTAACGAACAGTGACTAACGATCTGAATCACAAACCTTCAGAAATGGGGGGTTTGATTTTGGACGATATTTATAGCAGCTCTTTTGGGATATTTGCATCAAATCCTCTCAGCTGGCAGAAATTAGAGCATCTCATGCTCCTTACATCTGTCTGTCTCCCTCTATTAAATTAGAACAGAGGGATAGTGATAGACCGAATAACTGGTCGGTCAATAAATCGAGCCAGACGCGTGTTGAGGGTTAAATTGGTTCTGCAATGGCGACTGGCGACTGACCAGCTACTACAGCTTAATGGCTAATTTTCCATAGTGTGAATATGCTAAATTAAATCCATAAATGGCAGTAAAGCACAGTGTGTTGGCTCCAGGAAGTAACACAATAGACCCACCACAACATCAGACGTTGTAAACTGCACCACAACTGTGTTCTTCATTCACAAGTTTGTCTTTACAAAGTTTAATGAGCTGACTATCTGTAGAGCTTTGTTTCAATGATACTTTAAAGAAATGGAAAAGTATGCCGTGCAGGGCGCATAAAACAGTCAGTGCAGATGTTTAAGTTCAGTAAGTCTCATATCTATTATTGGCTGTATTTTATCAGATACAAAAAAACAACACTATGACATCAGCATTATATTTTACCCATCAGCTTCCAGTGTTAACTTGATATCAGCACCACCATTAAAAAACTGATATCAGCCGGCAACTACAGCAGAGAGCTCTGCCAGATGCTGTTAGTGTGTAGCAGCTCGGCAGTGAGCCACAACACAGCAGGGGTGTGTGTGTGCTTGAAAATAGAGTTTTACTAGTTTTAATGCCGGTGTTGCTCCAGAGGTGGCAGACAGACCATGATATAACTATTGATTTGGTACATTTTTCTGTGAATTGTGTCCATAAAGCTGAAATAAGCAGACATGCGTTTTCACTAATCCAGTCTAATAAATAAATGCTGTTTGTAAAAACTGCTGGTCACTGAGGCAACTATACTGGAACATTTCACTACTATTTATCATCTCAACTAACAAATGTTTTCTTTAGCAATTAATTTGAGACTTTTTCTCAAATATTGGAATAAATACTTTCACTGGAACAGCGTTTTCGAAGTAGCACGATATGGAAACCACTGTAATCACTACCAACACTACCAAGGAAGTAGAAGTAGGAAAATTTTTAACCATTCTTTACCCAATAGTCAGTCAAGTTAACAACCAATAATAAATTAACTGTTAAAATTACAAATACAGGACATTTTTCCATAAGATAAGACCACTTTAACCTGTGACACGTGTTTGACAAAGAAAAGTCTTTCATGTAATGTGCTTAGATTGTTTTTCAATCACAGAAACAATTCAAAACCCAAAGATTTTTAACTTGTTACCACACTAAGCAGAATAAAGTAGCAAATAACGATTAGAGAAGTAGGAATATATTTTTTTTCCTAAATTATACAAAAAAATTGGAGTTTTTTCCACAACTGACTGATTAAATGCCAGAACGTAATCCTATATGCATAGTTGCAGCTTAAGGTATAAGCTGCAACTATGCATAAAGGTGGAGGCGGCATGGCTCAGTGGGTAGAGTGGCCGTCTTGCAACTGGAAGGCTGCCAGTTCAATTCTCGGCCCGTCGTACTCATGTCGAGGTGTCCCTGAGCAAGACACCTAACCCCTAATTGCTCCTGGTGGGTCGTGGTTAGCGCCTTGCATGGCAGCTTCCGCCATCAGTGTGTGAATGGGTGAATGTGACGTATCATGTAAAGCGCTTTGGGTACCTTGCAGGTATAGTAAAGCGCTATATAAATACAGACCATTTACCATTTAAAGATGGTCAAATGTCACAGCAGTGACATTGTGTAGCATATACAGTACTGGGCTAGATTTCACATTCACAACATTTCTGACTTCCCACCTTTCTTGTCTGTAATATCCCAGCTGACTAATGCTTCAAGGTCAGCTGAGGACAGAGTTGCACATACAGCGCACCACATTTACAACAGAATAGAGGAGGAGCAAGTATACAGTGTGACAGCCATCATTAAAGGTTTCAGGAAAGGCGGATGTTCTACTCAAGATGCAGCTACTCCTATGGATGGTACAATATGTTCAAATAGAACTATCAGTACGGTTGTCCATACAGTCTTGTATCCCCCTTTATAATACAAGTGTCTACATTAAGGCTGGCTTCTTTCAATGATCAGTTTATCGACATATTAACATTTAGCTGCAGTTTTTACTCTGAGTCTTTTGTGTTTTCAACTGACTAATCATTTTAGCTCTTGATCAATAGGTCCATCAGTCAGCTGCCTTCACCCACATGGGAGTCACAACCAATAACTGCAGAAATTCATAGTTTAAATGTGTCTTCCTGGGTATGTGAACCTGCCAACATCCAGTTCTGCTGAAGATAAATCCTTTACAGCAACAATAAAGAAAGGTTAATGAACATCTGCAGTAAGAGCTGACTATAGCTCTAAATGTAGCATGTTTTTATAAAGTATGCTGCATCCTCTCCTTTCATTCTGTTGATGGTTTGATACAGCATGGCTGACACTCTTCTCTCCTTTCTCATTTTCCATTTCTCCCACACCTCTCTCCCTGCCCTTGGGTGTTATCTGGTCATTGGAATTCTCTTTGTGTCTGTGATGGGAGTCTGCATCGAGTGTCTTTAATGAGTTCACACAGTACTCAGTGCTCCCTGGGAGACAATAATATGATGTAATATCTGGATCAGAGATGCAACCACACACATGCACACACAGAGGGCACAACAGACAGATGTACAGAACAGGAGGCTTACTCTTTAAAACCATCCCTCTCTTTGTCTGAGTCACTGTCTCGCTCTCTCCCTCCAGTCTGCCTCTTCTCTCTCCCTTCCTGTCATGTGTTCATCTCAGCTGGAGTTCTCTGTGGTGCCAGGAGAGGTCTGATCCTATGTCAGAGCTGGAGGAGGCCAGAGCAAAGCCCTACATTAAGCACAATCTGTCTGAACACTATGTGTAGGCTGCCAATGATTTATTCAACAACCGTGTTTTGTGCCCTGGCTCGAAAGAAGGAGGTAATGCTGCCACAGCGATAAAATAAAACTGTTTTCTAAATGCCAGAATGTAACCCTACACGCCAACCAACAGGAACAAACACCTCAACTAAAAGCTTTTATCAGGACATGAATTTTGTTCAAGATGGTATTACACACTAGTTTGCCAAGAAGTCATGTAACAGAATTGCTTCATTATTTCCTCTGATGTTGTGTAATGCTGGCATTTACTTCAGTAATAGAGTCACATCAGGGAGGGGTCCCCTCTGCTCACTGTAAAATAAAGCTGTTGTCAGTCGGAAAGCCTGGAGACGAGTCCGCTAAGCACGGTACAAATACAAGTCAGTCACACAACTAAACAAACAGCTTTATGTGCCCACTAATGGGGCAGACTGGGCAGCTGGACACTGACTATCAGGTGTGAATAATCTCAGCACGAACATCATGTGTGTGCAGTATGCATGCACCTGACGGGCTAAATGAACAGAGAGAAACCAACCCATGCAATGTGACTGCAGTAAGACATAAGAACAGATCAGATATCAGATCCAGCTGTTGAACAGTTTATTACACCACTGCATGACTCAGTATTATTGTTTACTCAGTTCAAACTCTATAAATGAGGTTGAAAGCGTGAAATTGTACAATGATGATGAACTCCTGCCTAGAAAGGTGACATTGCACTTACTGCAAAAGTCCAACCAACATACAGTGAAAATGCTTTGAAATATACAGAGATGAAACGCTTCACACAATGCAGACAATAAATGACTAGGACTTTTTAATAGTTATACTAGAATTTTAATAATAATAATAATAATAATGATGCATTTTATTTGATGGCTCCTTTAATGGCACTCAAAGTCATCCTACATTACATAATGTGAAATATTTTTGCTACTATTAAATAAGCCTATCACCAAGCCGTTGACTCTCAGAAACTTGTCTTCTGATTCTGTTGTGGCTTTGGGTCTGCCAGGCCTCTTACTGTCAGTTTCCTCCAGTTTCTGAGTACCGTTTGAAGGTTTTCCTTGACTTTCTTCGCCATTTCTGTGTAGGAATGTTCTACGTTTTTAAGTGTTACGATGGTCTGTCTCTTTTCTATTGTTAGTTTCCTTTTCTTCACCATTTTTATAGCAACACACTACCTTCTGCAGTACAGTGCAGTCCTCTTCAAATGATACTCTGGAGGGTATGGTGCCACGGTGTGTTCCAACACTACTTTTATGCAGACAGAGGGGGTGTAAAAAAACCCAAGAAAAGTTGGGACACCTGTAGGATTTGGTAGCACCAACTTTCAAGGCTTGATCAACCTCCATTGCTGCAGAACAGCTTTAAGTTGTTAACACATTGCTTGTTCCCTGAAGAATTCCTTTTTGTATAATTCTGAAATGTACATTATTTTCCAGTTACCTTTTTTAACCTCTGGCGGTTCACCACTTCCCTTTGTACCATGTGAAGCTATTCACTGGACTTAAGCTACTTGTATTTCAATAAAAAACTGGAAGAACTGAGGCGTTCTAAAACTTTTGACTGGTAGTGTATATATGATTAGCAGCAGTCTGGAGTTTTCTGTATCTTTCATTTAAAAACATTACTGTATAATTCAAATTTAAAAAATGATGATAAACAGTAACACTGAAATAATAATAATTATAATAATAATAATTATCTGTACTATACGACTAAAACGTAGCCACAACTCACAAAATAAGTAATAGCCAGCAGTAGCTAGCATTCAATCCAAATGGGGCACAACTTTGTGAAATTTGTGGACCGTTTCATTCTACTATCACGTGAATGTTGGGAGTTTGTAGTCATAACCAGCTAGTAGCAGTGATTTTTCAGTTTCCACTGAACCATTGCAGAGGAAAAGGTTGGAACAGGACGGCGTACTTGAAAGAAAAGGGAAGAAGAACTTAGAGATCATGATGGAAATTTGGCATTGTTGTTTGTTTAATGTGTTACTTTGTGGATGGTTGCTGTTGCCTCAACACTCCACAAAGATCCTATGTAGTGTAAAAACCATTTCACAATAATACTATTATTGTTCTATAACTGTAGTTATTTATTCATGTGAAATGCATCGTCAAAAATTTCAAGCAAACAAAGGATACAAGCCACTGGAAAATGCAACAACTTGTTTAAATATAACCATAAATGACTCAGAATTACTCTGATGAGGAAACTGTGCATGTCTTTTGTATCTTTCAGAGTAACAAGTCCATGACTAATTCACAATTATGGTAGCCACTCTGTCATTGATCAGTAAATGCTGCTGCTAAAAACAGTTAATGAAATTTATGTCATTTAATGGATCTTGCCAAGAAGAAAAGGCTTAATATGATAATGACATTTATTTTGAACTATTAACTACTGTATCACAAATTCTACGGGCAACTTCAGTTTACACTTTACTGTGCTGGGTGTGTGTGTCACATTTGCTACTAGAATTTGCATTATTTATTACCATAACACATACACTGAACACGTTTGTTACATCACAGTCAGTCTGTCATCAGCTGTCCTCACATAAATGGTCTAATGGCGACAGTGCGTGTGTGTGAGTGTGTGTGTGTGCGCGTAGGAGGAAGACATGTAATTACAGTCCACATATGTGACACTGAACTGATCCACTTCATGTGTGCACGTGCAGCACTGTGGTAATCCCTGATCTAGAATGCAGCGCTGTTCAGTTATTTGCAGAAGTTGTTTGTCACGGCAGAAGAAAGGGAAGCACACACTCTGTTACCTCACTGTCTATAAACCACACCTACTATGTATGTGTTTATTCTGTCTCCATCTGCACCACATCAGTACAGAACCTTTAGCCGATTATATATGGAGAACACAAAGTCATCACTGATTAAAGTAACAGTAAATATTACCAAAAAAAAAATCACCACACTTCTAACTGGTTTGTAATCAGGGTGCACAAGACCAGGAAATACTAAACAATCACAGAAAGGCTCTGCCTGTGGTAACCTACAGCTGAAAATAAGGTCTTCCTTTGTTTTTCTTGTTAAAATCGCATTCCAGACACTAACAAGCAATACAGTCTCAAACATATTTAATAAATAAGCACCTATTTGAAGGATCTGACAGGGGTTAACTCATCTGGAGGTGTGATCACATCCTCTTCTATGAATAAGACGACAATGAGAGGAAAGCAGTGACAGTCAGACTGGTTGTTTTGTGAGTTGTCCAGGTGTTTCCACATGTGTGTGTTCATATTATCCGTCTCTGTGAAGAAGTCCAGACTGAGTGGGTGTGTTTTCATATGATGTGTACACATAATAAACGTTTTCCTAAAAGCAGCAGTTGATGTGCTCTCACTGTGTTTCACGGTGATAACCACAAGGACACACCAGTTAAGTCAGTTTTCTCTGGGCTCAGCAGAAAGTAAATTCACACATGGTGTGAAGTGTTTGATGGCCTCTGGGTTAGTGCAATCTTACACCGTGTATACAAAGAAAGTGAAGCTCAACCAGCATACTAGCAGAGCAGTAGCAGCAGTCTATCAGACACAGTAGTGAGCTGTACCAACACACAATCACTGCAGTCAGAAGCGTGACATGCAGGAAAATAGACTCCAGGCCATGTTTGCAATTGCACACCAGAAATAAACTGCAAGCCATTACACAACCTGTGTAGATGTCTGGATAGGCATGGGCTTATCTGTTCCACTGGACATCATTTGATATCATTTCCCAGAGTGTGAATCTCAATTCTTTGCCTTGACTCCTGTCCTCATGTATTCATCCCTCCCACCGGAGATGAGGGTGGAGGAGGTCAGGAATCAAGGCAACAGGCATTTAACAAGATAAAACAGCCTCACTCAAAGTCATGTGGCACAGCTGGATCACCTGTCCGTGTTCAGTTATTACCTACCACTGCATTTAATAATCTTAGTCATATATGCAGAACAGCGTTAATAATAACTAGTAGTGTAAACATTTAGCTAAAATTACACCTGTTTACATGCATCCTCACTAATAGCTCCTCAAGCAAGCCTCCTTGACCCTCCAGGATGGAGGACAGAGGAGACAATAAGGATGAAATTAGTAATATTAGATGTTGCTATGATTCAGAAGTTCTTCTATGCATCATACTTCATGAGTTACAGTACAATTTCAAACACTTTTTTGCAGCACATCTTCCTTCATTAAATATCAAAGTGTCAGTTTTATCTGAAGATTATTAATTATTCTGTTACTCGACAATCAAATTAATTATTTGGTCAGAGGTGTTATACCACGGTGAAAAAAGACAATCGGTTCTTCCTACAGCTTGAGGTAATGTCTTCAAATTATAAGACCGTGTTGTTCAGCTGTATATATGGGAAACCAGCACAAAAGCAACACAAAGCTGGAAAAAAAACAGAAGGGTAAACACAAGAAGGCTAAATTGAAGCCGTGTGTGTGTGTTTGGCGTGTGGGGGATGGGATCTGTCTGTCTTGGTGAGTTATGGAGCTGGTGTGAACAGGGTGGGGTCACTGAGAACTTTTCAAAACAACAGAGCCAACCCAAACACACAGCCTGTGGCAGGTTCTGTCTCTAAGGACGGCTGACATTAAAATGGCAGATCTTAAAACAACACTAATCATCTCCCACACGCACACAAACCCATACACACCAGCATGCAAACGTAGTACTACACCAGAAATGTATTTGATGTTACTCAGTGACTGCCAGATCTCTATTAAAAGATGCTTGCATCAACACATAGGACAGCTGCACACACTTACACTTTACCAAATGACTAGTTTGAGAAGGAAAAGGTGTGAGTGTTGAAAGCAGCTTCCATTAGTGAACAGAACAAAGGGTATTCCTCATAACAATCATGACATTTCAGCCTTAGATCACCTGATGCTACCTGTTATTACACCAACATAAACAACAAGGTTCATACATGTACATAAACCCCTGTCAAAAGTTTTAGGACACTTTCTCATTCAAATAAAGTAGAACCTGTCCTACAACTTTTGACAGGGGGTGTATTTCATCATATGGATGTGATCAGGGCAGAACTCTGATCATACATGTAAAGTTTCAGGCAGATTGGAGCATGTTCAGGGCTTTTACACAGCACTTGAAATTTCATGGCGAAGGATCAAAATTCCAGAGGCCGCCACGGACACACCCTTTGACTTTGGAAAAAGATTTTAATAACTTTGGATCATTAAGGCCTCCTGTATGTACTGGCCGAATTTGAGGTGAATTGGAGTTTCCCCCAAGGAGGAGTTCGCTCTAGAAAAAAATGAAAAATGGGCAAAATCTGACATTCAACGCAAAATAGCTCACTTCCTGTTGGGTTTGGAATGTGGCTGTCACTGACTTTTTTACAAATGCTGATGAACACGGTTTGACATGCACACACAGGCAGAAGCTTTGTCACACAGGAGGCCATTATCTGATGGCTATGGGAGGATGGCAGGCCTGAGTGACCTCTTTCAGAACAACATGCTCCCTGCCACACTGTTCAGAAACATGACAGACTTTAAGGTGTTGACTTAATGTCCACATACCTCAGATTTCAATTCAACTACGTTTCTGTGGAATATGCTGGTAAATTAAATCTGATCCATCGAGACCCCACCTCGCAACTCTGACGACTTAAAGGGTCTGCTGCTATCACCTTGATGTTTAAAATCCCAGGACACTTTCAGAAGTCTGGACAGCTCAGAGCTCCACAGCAGTACTCAGTATTAGGTGGGTGGCTGTAATGTTTGGGCTCATCCATGTAAGTTTAAAATGACGATAAACTGATGACTAGACTGGTCCACAAACTGAACAGTTTCTCAGGAGATTTATGACTTCTTCTACTTCCTCTCTCTGAATACTATTAGCTACAATTAACCATTTAGGTGGATGTAATTCAGTACTGTAGACACATCTGATAGTGACAAGCTGGCAGCAGGTACAACTTTAAATTCTAACTGCATGAACAACAGAAATGAACCTATCCAGATGAGTGGAGGTCCATTTGTAGCTGGATCTTTCTCAGATCCAATGCTTGTTGTCAGATTACTGCATCTTCCTGCTGTTTCACCTACAACTGCTCTATAATGCTGTTACTACTGCTGCTACCATTAGCATTATCAGCTCATGACAGTTAACCAGAGATAAGTTTTGTTGCATATCAACTCACACATTCCTTATTCTATAGCCCTCTATCCACCCCTGTGCGTTTCCATTCTGCAGTCATCAGGATGTCTTTGTTCTTCATAGCTAATCGCTTGTCTCTGTGCAGATTTCTCCACAATGACTTAAATGACTCATCACACAGCTTCAAGGCAGACTGCATTAAAATGACTGCTCTAGTATTTTAAAAAAATCCACATATGTATCAGTTATTACAGAGTGGAGAATTGCATGTTTAAGTCCACAGGCCACGCAAAGACGAAAGCTGAGAAAAAGATCAAGACAGAGAGACTTAAATTAGAATTTAAAAAAAGAGAATGAAAAAAATACGCACTGGATCAAAGCAATGAGAGAAAGTCTGAATAATTGAGAAAATAGGAAAAAGGCAGATAGTGTGTGTGTGTGTGTGTGTGTGTGTGTGTGTGTGTGTGTGTGTGTGTGTGTGTGTGTGTGTGTGTGTGTGTGTGTGTGTGTGTGTGTGTGTGTGTGTGTGTGTTGGTGTGTCGAGGTCACAGGGGTTTAGTTATGCAACAGTGCAATAACTAGACAAGCAATCTGCTGGGTCTGTCTGCCTGCTCGTCTGTTTGTGAGAGGACTCATCTTACCCACTATCTGTGGAGGAGTCTGCGTTTAGGGAATGGATCAATACAAATCCGCCAACACTGCTGAAGCTGCTGTATTTTTCCAGGAACAAAATTGTACTTTCTAAACATTAACCTCAGAGCTGGACTCAGAAAAAGGTGAGCAATCAAAAACGCTCATAAGGTTCTCCTTATTCAGCACATGATCGTTCATGTTGTTCAGCTCCATTGTTCTAAACACACTAAAAATGTCCTCCTCCTTCACCAACGTTTACATTCAACTATTCCTGGGCAGTAAAAGCCAGTCATTGCTGACTCCTTGTTTCAAGCCTGTAATCAGATTTCACCAGATTCCCACAAGCGTAGTGATGACCTGACAGAGCACACACACACAGCTGAAGGCAAAAGATGACATTTCCTGTGCCAAATACATTTCAAATAAACTTTCTTGACACTGAATGCATGTCTGTGGTTAGTTGGACTCACCATTTGTTTTGGCAAATGTGAAAAGTCAGAAAAATAGTGGAGAGAATGAGGCTTCTTTGGTCACATTTCCAGCAGGGCAGAAGTTTACAGGCACTTTGTTAGCATTTGGTAGCATTAAGTCCTTTAACTATGTTTCTGGTAGCCTTCCGAAGGCCTGTCATGATAAGTTGAAGGAATTTGGGTCAATTTCCTCTAACAGAACTGCTGTGAAAGAGTTTGCTTACAAGGTCTATGTATTTGCACACAGGTTTTCCGGTCTGTGACTGAGGACAGGGCTTTGTCAGGGCTACTCACACACTGATTTTAATTTCTCTAAACCATCTTACAGTGGTAAGCCCGATTTTAAAGTCCAGCTGGGTAAAAATATTCCAATATTAACCAAATATCCACATAAATACAAATTACAATGACAAAGATACTGAAAAATAGAATTGTACAGTTGTCAATATTTTAGAATCCCCAACAAATGTCACATGTTTTCAGGCATGCTCATGTCTTATTAAAAGCAGCCATGCTTCCCCTGCTCCCTGGCATTTCACACCCTGCCTTAAAGCAGAACTTTGTGACTGTTTTCTGTAAAATCAAACTGTAAACTGGCTATTTATCACCTCAGTATATTTCAGTAATATAGTTAAGATAGAAAAGTTAGGCATGTGTTGCATGGGGCTTCTAAATTCTGTGCTGGTGCTCCTAAAATTTCCAGTAAGGATCACCAGTGCTGCTCGTATAGACAGCTAGTCTGGAGCCCTGCAGCACCACTTCACACATTAAATGATGGTGTCTATCTGTGGGGACACATGAATGTAAAGCTAACTCACCAGTCTATGTGCTGAAAACACTCATGTAATGATGGTAAATGTCCTGAGTCTGGTGAAAAGGTATTTTATATGATTAATGGTTAGTCATTTACATTCGTGACCACATACATTCTCTACAGCTTTAAATCAACAAGCAGATTTGGTCAGAGCAAGTGTGATGGGATGAATACATCAGGCTTTGTAGATTATCTGGTGAAAGACTAATTTGGAATTTGCTTGATATTATTCACATTGTTATTGAGCTAAATTGAAACACCTACTTACCATTTCTTTTCTTTAAAAAAAAAAAATCAGTTCTTGAGGATTACGGTTTCATTTCCCACTTGGATGTGTGTATATGAGTCTGTACTAGATTCTGATGCTGTTGCTATGACAATCTCAGCACCGGGGCAGTGACGTGACGACGGAGTGAAAAAACTGTGAGCGTCACAGAGAGAAAAACAACCAGGAAAAAGTGTGTATGTTGAAGTCTTTGAACTCTTATCTCCCATGTGTGTGCCAGATGGCGCTGTGCACTCTGTTATATAATCAAAACAGTGAATCACACTTCCATGCACACACTCGCAGTCCCTGTCAGGCAAACACACAGAGAACCATGCACATGCTCCAGAACTAAATGCCATCAATGTTAAACATTTATGAACTTAATCCTTTAGTCAGTGAGGGGGCAGACACAGAAACGTTTCACCCGCGACGTTGCAAGAATAGAAGTTCACAACCGCAGACGATCACAAAAAGTTCAGCAGGAGCATGCCTGCACAGACCACTGTCGTCTGAAGTGTGTGTCATACAGTGTGTGTTTGTTAGAGAAACAGCAAGGCACAGAGGCAACAACAAAAACACCACAGCAACCACAATGCCACCACACCAGAGCGCATGGTGACAGAGACACGAAGCAGACGGCACTGATGTGTTCACTGATAATGACGTGATGGGATGTGTGTGTGTGTGTGTGTGTGTGTAGGCACGTTCTGTCAGAAGTACCTACTGTAAACCATGTGTTCCAAAAATAAACGTAATCATCTGACGCTGACACCTGCAAGGCTTTTGAAAGTGGCACTTGCAGGAAACTGGTTATTGGCAAGTACCTGTTCTAGTGTCAGGGCTTTCTGGGGGAAACTGATTATTGCTGAGCAACTGAAAACCTTAAAGTCTGGTTCTACAGTAAGGTTGAGACTCCAGTAAGGTTCTCAGGTTCTTGCCAAAGTCCCTGCCATGAAAACAAGCTATGGAGGAATTGGCAACAAAACAAGATGGATAACAGATGGAGAGGAGAATTAGGAGAGCGTGACAAAACAACAAACAAACTCATGAAAGTTATAAAAAGTGATCAGACACAGCCCAACACCCTCGCAAATTTACGACGGCACGGGCTAAACAAAGCTGACGGAAACCAGAGCAACGGCAGCCACCATAAAGCAGTCACCTATACGCAAAACCACAAAGACAAAAAAACACAGCAACAAAAAATGTCGATCAACAGCCCACAGGCTCTGTGTTTAGATGAAGAATTTGTTTAACCTTGCAGTAGATCTGAAACCTCCAGACATATAGCTCAGTCACATGGCTGGCTGCTCCTATTATTGTGTCCACCCTATAAATAGCAAACAAAGGTCTTACCAGGGCAGGCCACTGTATGTGTTTGGCCTTGGTTCCCTGCAGCAGGCTTCCTCCTCCTCCTCCTGCTGCTGCTGCTGCTCCCTCCTTCCTCTTGACCCAGACCAGCTGGTGCTCCAGTAGAAACAGCTGGAAATCCTCGTAGACCTTCACCCACTCTCTCTTCTCCCACTCTTGGTCGTCAAACTCCACATATACCTGTACACAACACAGAAAGAGAACTATTAAGGACACTGACAATGAGAGTAGTGTGCTATCTTTTGTATAGATTTGATGTCTGTTTGGATGTGACAGACTGGCGTAAGAACACATCCTCCTAAACCATTTAATGTCTAAGAAGAACGATAGGGTGCAGGAGGAAGACGAGGAAATAAAGAGACAGAGGACAGGATTTAAAAAAAATGATGTTGGGATATTACAAAACAAAAAACAATGAACACGCCATCAACCCTCCTTTTGTCTTCATTTATGGGCACCAAAAAATATTGTTTCCTTGTCTGAAAAAAATCCCAAAATTCAGCAAAAAATTCAGTTTCTGAAAATTTGCAAAACCTTCAGAAGAAAATTCCTTCAAAGTTTCCCTTAAAAGTTTTATTTAAAAAAAAAAAAAAAATCATCAAAATTCTTGTAAATATTTTTTAAAAATGAATGAAAATCTTCCAAAAAAATCCTAAAAATATCTAAAGTGATGACATATATCAGTAAAACCTCTTATAATCTCTTAAGAACATTCACAAAAAAAAAAATCAACCAAAATCTAGAGAATTTCGCTGGATTTTGGTTGAGTTTTTTATGAATATTCTTAAGAAACATTTTTAACATTTCTTTTTTTCCACCAAAAAATGTGAAAGATTTCCCAAAAATGTTATCATCAGAAGTTTCACTGTGAATTTTTAATTTTTTCCCCCACATTTTCAAACTTTACACCGGGTCAATTTTGACCCACAGGATGACATGAGGGTTAACTCAGAGCAATTCACTGAAATGAGACTGAGAAAAAGAAGAAAGCAAGGAGGTAGAATAGAGAGCACTAAATGGAAAGAGAAGAAGGAAGCGGAGAAGATGGAGGAAGGAGAAGAAGCAATGCAACAAAAATAATGAGAAACAGAATTCAGGGACACTACGGACTAGCGGTATGTACATTCTGTCCATCTAGTGTAAGAATTTAACCTGAAACTACATCTCATCCCATGTTCCATTAAAATGACTGCAGAGACGTGTGTGTGTGTGTGTGTGTGTGTGTGTGTGTGTGTGTGTGTATACACGTATAGGCCATCTTTCACCTCATTTCATCCTCCCTCTCATCTCTTCTGTATAGCTCAGCCCTCCCCCACTCGTCTCTCTTTAGGCAGAGATAGGCAGAGTGGGTAGAGAGATCAACGGGTACATCTCTGCTCATTCTGCCTACCCCCCTCCCCCCCTCTCCCACAATGCACTGCTGCAGTCGACTGAGTGATCGCTCCCAGCCAGAAGACAGCGATGGCCGCAGCCTCACACTGTCCTCTGTTTACAGTCGCTGCAGTCTGTCCATGTATTACTAATGGCTTTATTACCGCCCACGTTTATGCTTCACTGCTGTATGAGATCAGCTATCCATCTCATTTCACGGCTTCATCTCCATCCAGCATCTCTTGTCGTTTCAGTTGCATCAGCAGCAGTCATTCCAGGACACCGTGCCGTACCGGGATGGGTTGACTGTTCTATAAGCTTCAGTTAAGTAACGATGCACTCAATGGCACGCTGTTTTTTCTGTTTAAATGGGCATGTTTTGACAAAGGGGCAACAAAACTCTGCTGCCTTTCAATTCTCCATGCAGACAACACCTGTCAACAGGGTGAAATCTTATCAAGACGCTCACTTATATGTACATTTTCACATCAGCCCAGCCATAAAAACTCAAAATCTCCAGGATTGCCTGCTGGCCCGAGGCCAAAAGGAGGTCAGACAGGGAGAGGAAATGATAGGAATGTGTTGAGTGAGCCCATGTTTGTAAAAAAATATAGAACAGATAGCAAGTAAACAGCCTCTTAAACCCTACTATGTATGTCAAAGATACAGCGCCCTCCATAATTATTGGCACCCCTGGTTAAGATGTGTTAAAAGCCTTAAACTGAATTCAATTTTTATTGCAGAAGCAAACCCTCACACTGAAAACTGTAGAAGAATGTATTACAGGAGAAGCTTAGGTGCTGCTTTGTTGGCAAAAGGGGGTTGTACAAAATATTACCATCAGGGGTGCTAATAATGATTTGATGTAAAAGAATTACTTCTTAATGTGTGTTTTTCCCCCACTGAATAAATGCACTTGAATTAAAGGTTGGATTTTCCTCTTTTTCCCCCCCATTGTGGTCCTATATTATTTAGAAAAAAACTGAATTTATTAGAAGCTAAAGAACACATCTTAACCAGGGGTGCCAATAATTATAGAGGGCGCTGTATCTAGCTTATGTTGACAGTAATGAGTAAAATAAACACAAATGACTTTCTAAACGGTTTAGCTGTGTGTCATAGTGGTCAGACCTGTCTATCTCTGTAGAACCTGTTGATTTCCCTCCGCCTCCCTGTCAAGCACAAGAGGAATGATGACAACAGGGAGAGTGAGACATCCCTGTTAAACCTGTTGTGTCAATCAGTTAATGTGTGTGCGTCTGTGTGCGCTCAGGGAGCAGCAGCTGTACGACAAGTCTTGATCCTTTAAGCTATCAATGCCCAAACCTAAGCCTAAGACAGGTGTTGTAGCTCTGAATAAAAAACAGCTCGTCACACACATGCACAGCACATGGGTTTTGTGCGTCCCAGTATTGCCGTTTCTTCTGCATCCTGTACCGAGTTTTATTCATTCAGCCGTATGTGAATTAAAAAACAACAACCAAGTGTCTTAACCTTATCATGGAAGTGATTCAAGCTTCAACTAAGATCATGTTATTGCAATAATTGCTCCAAACCAGCAAGGAAAAGTCTCTCAGGCCTTCTCTGTATTGCTGCATGATTACCGTCTGTGTGTCGTCCCCCTGATATATTGAATCATGAATCCAAAATGGAAGGTGCTGGTAGAAATGTGCACATCAGCTGTGGAATATCTGTTCAAATCATTTAATCTACAAGAAACAGAGGTAAAAAAAAAAAGATTTCCTGTAGTAGGAAATAGTTTGATCATAGTAGAAAGTGGATTTTTGTCATTTTCTGAGTGAAAATGTAGCCGTCTGCTGTCATCAAGTAGTAATGATGATATTCTGCTCATCAGGGTCCTATGTGAGAGTTGGAGATGATATTTTGATTTAATTATTATCTGATAATACATAAAAACAAAACATGTGTGTCTGTACATTTGAATGTATGCATGCATGTCTAAAAATCATATTTAGCATTAAAGTTCTACACAACATTCAAAAATATTTTTATGTGCTAATCAATTTTAACATTGAGCAATTCTGCTTTAATTTAACAATAATACTCTTGAATAAAGTATTTATTTTCATGTCATTTAAAAGTGGAAAGAAAATATTTAGCATGCACATTTAATTGTGTTTATTACAGGACCGTTGGTGAACACTGCAACAGACAAATGTAAGGAATCAGCAGGGAGATTTTATGCTAACATGCCCAAGCTAAAACAGTTATCTGAAAACAGTGGTTTCCAGTTAAAATGTATGAAATTTTAGTTTCTTTTTCCTACACTGAGCCAGATAATTCCACCACAGCAGTGCTTACATTAAACTTTGTACTGAATTGTGGAAATTGTTTTGCAGTATTTTGACTTGAAGGGTATTTTAAAATGCAGGATGGGGACGCCGCCTTCCTGGAGACCACTTTTATTAGAACTGAAATGTCTCATTATAGGATAAAGGTGAGTCCACAGAACAGCTTTGCATTGATTAGCAGTGACTGTTCCTCTGAAGGGACGAGTGGACCTGAACCACGCCACCAAAATGTCCAATGATGGGACGGATCAGTTAACTGTAGGTGTCAGGGCCACACTGTGATTAAACACACACACACATCTCTCACACACACTAATGCACACACACACACCACACACACACACACACAGAGAGTGTTCAGTCAAGAAAAACATACACATGATAGGAATAGGAAAATTCTGGGTCTGGTGAGTCTGTTGCTATAGTAACTGGAGGCTGCAGTGAGAATCTGCGGTGAACACACAGAGCTCACTGGGTTCCTATCAGCCACAACGAGCAGAAGAAGAGGCAGACAGAACAAAGGAAAGCAGATGCTATACTCACAGCGCTGTGCAGCATTTGATAGCTCTCACTATCACCACCACTACAGGCCGTGTGCTATTCTGCAATTAAAGACATCGACAAGACTGAAGCCGACCACGGCCTCAGGTCATCCACTATGTGACCGCCATGTGTGTCAGCTGCATCACCGTCAGAAATTAGACGGGGCAAAGGGCAAAATGCTGTGAGAAATTTCTGAATGTCTCCAAAAATTATGACTGAGGGGTAAAAATTGCCCCTAAGCTTTTATAAAACATACCTCTGTACATATTCACCGGTTCACTAGGAAAATATTCTTATCCTAAATGGTGTCATCATTCATTTGTTAATCTGTTAATTAATTTCTATTTACACCTCTTACAGACACACAAACTGTGGTATTATTCACACTACTTACATAAGGAACTGTAACCTCGTACAAATAGACTGGCTTGGTGTTGAAGACATGAATAAAATGACTTTATTCTTCTGAAAAGTAGGCAGAATAAACACTCAAAAACAGCTTTGGCCAGCTAAATGCTAATGGCAACACTGCCAAACAAAGCGAACAGGTGAAAAACTAATCCTCACACGGCTGCCAAGCATTTGTTTAACACAAACAGCAAAATAGATTTTAAAATGTTCTTAAACTGGCACTTGCATCAACAGTTTGAAGTCAAGCTGGCAAGTTTGAAGTTAAGTTTGGGGTACATTTCCTCAGTTTTTTCAACGTTATGGGACCAAAGACACTGTAGAATTACACTTACATACTTTTCAAGAACAAGGGGTTTATGTATGATTTTTTTTTAAATAAATGACTGAATGGTTAAAAAATCCTTCCACTTCAGAATGTCTTAAACCAGTACTTCTAGTAATCAGGACTCCAGTGTGACCAACTTTCATATTTGGTCACAACTCTCACCTTGTCAAAAAACACATTATTTGCTGAACATTACCTTATTGACAGGCACTACAATTTACCAGTGTTCCCTAAACGCCCCACATTGCAGGCTGTGGGAGCTCAGACAGGTGTGTGACCAAAAGTGATTCTGAAAAGAGTTCAAGTAGAGTGTTCTAATGTCATGTTTGTCCAGGATGAAACAGAGGTAATTTTTTCTACATGCAGACTTTTCTATGAGTAGCACATGGAGCTCACTCCACATTACACAAGAAGACTGCATTTTTAAGTGTAAATACACCGAAGTTATACAAGTATTACTTTCCACCACTGTGGTTAACACAGTAGCTGTCTGTGCCGGTTAGAGCGACACCAGTACAGCTTCATGGTCATCATTCATCAGCACGATGCCACCACTAGAAATGTTAACTGATATGCTTTTCAAAATAAAATTTCAATCACAATCTGGAGCCCCAGGAGTACTTAAATGTGTAATTTATCAGGTGAAATTGAAGTTATTTAACTTTTATCCCTGTATATCCCAGTGAGCGTTTTCTGGTTAATTATTTTTAAATGGTGAATTCATGATAACCACTATTTTTCTGTACAGCGAGTTAAAAATGTCTGGAGTAGTGTGTACTGGATTTCACAGGTCTGAATCCCACCTTTAGATGCAGCTGACTGCCTCCTTCAGGTTGAAACGTTTAAAGGCCTTGAGTATTGAGTGAAGAACAGCTGTAGATTAGATCCAAGGCCAGAGACAGAGGGAGCGGTGGGCATTAGTCACAAGTGAAGCTGCTGTCCACAGACAATGCGTAGAAAAATGCAACATATTCCGTGTGTATAAACGATTTTGTTTTGGATTGTTTTTGATGTGTGTTTAGTGGTTCAGTGATGTATAATCTGCCCATCACCACCGGCTGCAGAGCTGCTTTCTGGCTGGCTGTGCCAGAAGCCGGTGGGAGCCAATGAGCACGAAGCTTGAAAGCACATGACCAATGCAGAGAGAGCAGCCAAATCTGCCTTTTAAATAGAGCGCCAGGGAAAGCTGGATCAAACATGGCTATACAGAATACAGAGGAGAGCAGAACACAAGCTGTGACTGTTACTGGAGGATATTATAAACATAAAATGAAGAACAACACAAATATATGAGTATGTGTGGCACTACTGATGGGTTTGCAGTCCACATACGTCTATAATTTATCTATTTATTACAACACAAAACTACAAAAAACAAATCCATTCACTTAAATCCCTGTGTCTGGAGTCCCGTGCACAGTCCTGAGTGTGATGAAACTGCTAGTGAAAGACTTGAACGCCTTTCACTGACGTGGAGTCAACCATTTAGAATCAGTCAGTCTGCAATGCTCACTTTCATTCTGCTGTTTTAGCCAAACAAGCCTCTTTAACCCTTTTGGTGATTTAAAAACATTTTCAAGCAGCTACATGACCCTCCTTTTCTTTGCATCATTCTCTCTGTTCCAAGTCACTGACGTACACACACACACACACACACACACACACACAGTAACCTCGCCAAAACTCTAATCTGATTGACTGAGCTTGACTGCACAGAAACACGCAGACTAGCCAAGCTAAAAAGACTCCTTTATCCCCTTTACCACACACACGCATGCACAAACACACACGGAGCAAGAGAGAGGAACACGCGTGTACACAAAATTACAACAAGTTGAGCTGTTTGGACCCAGACCTTCCAAACACTATTTTCAGAAACAGAAATATTGCCTCTCCTACTGGAGGAAACGTTCCGTCAGAGCCAGCGTCACCACAACATGCCTAGTCTGACAGTGAACTATTTGTGCATAAATCATCTGGATTATTATCAACAATAATTTCCTCATTACAGATAATGACTAGAGCATACTGTGCAAGTGTCAATATTAGGTGCTGGGAATGTGGTTGTCAGATGACACTGTGAACCCAAAGCTGTATGGAGGAAGGGGAACCGGATGCAGAAGATATGCTCCATATTTATTTACACTACCCTCATGATGTTAGACGATTCATGAGAAACACCTCTTAATAGTTGGCAACCTGGCACAAAAAAATCCCACAAACTTTTGGGGTATAATCATGATCTGAATCACAATTCTTCCCCAGGATTTAGTTGCACTCGTGATCAGTTGTGTTTATGGTTGTCCTGATAGAAAGATTGTTAGTTCACCTCAAGGCTAAAGCTCCTACTCACAAATCTATAAGATGCTGGTCAGCTACCTACTGGTGCCTATTCTCTGACCATCATTTTGTCTTTTGTTGACTTCCACCTTCAAGCACAGTGAACGTGCTTTTCAGCTGCTTCTCCAATGAGTTTGTGTCCCTGCAGACACTGATTCCTGTCAGATCATCCACTCCTACTTTTGAAGTGACACACAGCAATACTAAGTACAAACCCCTGCCTTCGACATGCCCATAAGTTAAATGAGCACCACTTTCAACATAGCAGACTGCTCCCTACTGTAGAATGGCACAGAGACAGCCAGATATGGCACCAAAACCCGGCATTAAGCGGGCCCCAAGGCTAAAGTATCAAACATCAGATAATCAGCAAGCAATGATGTTATCAGTTCTGCTATCAGTACTGGAGAAATTAAGAATTATTAAAATTTCTACATTTACTATTGCCAATCCAAAAGAGATGAGTGTAAGGGGCAGGGCCAAGTCTCTCTCACACACACTGCAGCAGCAAACAACACACTCTCAGTGACGATGGTGGAGAGAAATAAGCATTCAGTGTGTCATTAACAGTGGTTACACTTCACTAGAGTGATGCTGACAAGGCCTGTTGACATGAGTGCAACATGTGAGCATGGAAGAGCAGTAATACAATCAATGTGTTTAAAAGCATCCAGCTAACGTTCATCACATACATGCAGAGAAATGCAGCTTTCCACTGCCTAATGTGTAGTTCATCACTCACTGCCTCAGCTTTGTATGTCTAGAGCAGTCAGCAGCACACAGTTAGCTGAATCGTACAAACATGGTGTGATGATTAAACGTAACCTTTAGCCAGCGGATTGTGTAACTATGGCTCATTCATAAATTCAGTCTAAAATGGTCAAAGCATCATGAGAACTGTCTATTAGATATGCAGAGTTTTAGAGCACTCAGAGCAGGACTGTCTTGTCTCTATTTTCACCCTTTTTCTAGCTGAATGTTGGTGCTGGCAGTGGTAGATGTACTTTACTGACCTGTTTTCTGAAGTAAACTATTTATATTGCATAGTTAAAATACTGTTAAAGGAAAAACACAGATTTCTTTTTTAAACTTAAAAGTAAAGAGTAAAAGAGAGCACTTTTTAAAAAGACATAACACTAACAGGAAAGCACTTCTAGCAATGAGGCATAACATTATGACCACTGACAGGTGAAGTGAACAACACTGATTTTTTTTTCCCCATATGTTGGTTTGGTTACACAATATGCATGCAGGCCACAAACACAGTCCAAAATGATGTATATTCCTGCAGAAAGTTTTACAAACTGGAGGTGTGCATTGAACTTTGTGTTTACCAGGCAAGGAGGGAGTAAGAAAAATCAAATATGCCTCTTTTGGGATTAAAGTAAATAGAAGAATCTGTGTTTTTAGATCCTCACACATATAGGAGAAGAGAGATCTACAACATGTTGACTTCTTCCACTTAGCTAACTCTTCTTACAACTACATTATTTTATTGAATTGCAATCTAAAATTACTTGAGGGCCCTTTACTGACCAGGCCACACACCCGATATATTTCATAGCAGCCAGCAGGGAACACATTTATGCCTGTCTTCATCGTGGAATAAGACGCAGCGTTCTGGGATCTGCAGTGGATTTTTCTTCTGTCACAAACTGCATATAAGAGGGCACGGCACGAAGTTCTTTTTAAAGGTGTAACTTCCATTTTGGGGCATAACTGGATACTATAAATCCTTAGAAATCTCTGTCCACAAGAACTCAAACGTTTGAAGCAATCAAACAATAAAGGAGAGGAAAGCTTTGAGCTAAGTGTTGTTGCTCAAGGACACCCATCCACACAGCGGAGGCAACACGCCAACATAACATTTAGCTGGTTATTAGTTGGAATATCTGAATCAACGGCTTCTGATGGCACTTTAACATCACAACAGCTGCCAAGTGTGACTTAAAGTGGGATATAAAACAACAAAAACATTCATCAGAATGCTTTGATTTAGAAAGAAGAGAGGAGATGGAAAACACAAAAGAAGAAAATGAAACGGCAGCAGTCACAAAGACAGGCTGCTGCTGTGCTCATAAACCAGAGCACAGACCTGCAAGATCTAAGGGAAGAAGAAAAAATAAACAGCTGACTGAATATGGAAGATCAGAAAGGTAAAAGAAAAAACAAAGTATGAGTGAGGCCATGGAAACAACTAAATTATAGCAAAAGAGAAAGAAGCAGCAATGGATGAAGGCAAAAAAATAAGGACAAACAAGGTGAAAAGGAAACAGCAAGGAAGAGGATAAGAAGATAAGAAAAAGCGAAAAGAAAACAATAACATTCTGGTAAAAGGACCACGCAAGGGAGGAACTGAGAGAAGAAAGTGATTATGTAAAGTCCTAAAAGTTGAGAAAAAATATTATTAGACAATCGACGAAGAGTAACGGGCCAGAAATCAGAAAATGAGACAATTGTGTTTCCTCTCCAATGAATAAGAGAGCATTAAAAATAGAGAAATTAGATCCTGAAATCAATTGAGTTCAATCGCATGGAGAAGGAAACAGGCAAAAAGAGACAAGGAAGATGGAAACGATGACGAAGAAAGCAATACTAGTAACAGACCCTAGGAAAAAACGTGAAGAAAACAACAGCTAAACATGAAGATGAAACATGGAACAATGAAAAAAATGAAGAAAAGGAAAGAGACGAGTGAAATGAAGATGAGAGAGGAATCAGTACCAGCTGATGAAAAAGAAATCAAATACAGCTGTGGCTAAACAGAATTTCAAAAGAAAAAAGAAGGATGGAAGAGAGGAACTGTGTTCTTGGAATCGTAGTATCTCCACCGTACCACGGCAACAACAAGGCTGACAACGCTGTAACCAAGGCGCCCCTCCATGACAACGGACCAAGTGATGCTGCTGCTCTCTACTGCTACAGAATATCAATCAGCAGGAGGGAGGGAAAGAAAGAAAGAACGGCAAAGAGAAAGAATGAAAGAAAGAAAGAAAGAAAGGCAGAGAGAAAGAAAGAAAGAAAGAAAGGCAGAGAGAGGATGAAATAAAGAAAGACAAAGACAGAAAGAAAGAACGAACATGAATATATGAAGCAGCACGGCCCACTTCCCATCACAATTATCAACAAGCAAAAAAGAGTCAGACAGAGGAAGAGAGAAAAATCTCATCATGCAGGAACAGAGAGAGGAGAGGAGCAGAAAGAACTGTGACGGGCAAAGACATGTTCTGTTCTAATACAAAGCATAAAAACTAAGGCAGATGCAGTGTTCCAGAGCAACCTGAAAATTCGACTAATCTGTGCTACCTGGTTGTCCAAGTCCCTTTCAGACATGCACCTCTTCCCATGAATGTCTGAAACTGTAAAATCCATCAACTATGCAGCCCCAGAGTTCTTCATCCTAAACGTTTTAAACTCACTGCTTCCACTGGTGCACCATTTGCAGTAATGCCACCAGCATGTTTCTCTTAGTGAATGTGCTGTCATTCATGATCAAAGCCAAAAGACGCATTAATGAAAGGCCATAAAGACATCCCTTTAGCCTTCTTTGTTTTTAAGGACCGACGTCAACATCGATTATTGGTAATCAGAAAAGGCCAATAATAAATAACTTTTAATGTAGATTGGTTAACAGTCCTTCACAGTATGAAACCTGTCATGCCTAACTGTGTTTCTTCATGAATTAGGATTACAATGAGGGAAAATGTAAAACACAAACAGGAGTGATTACATGATGTGACGCTACGATGCTCTCCTGATCGCTGAGATCAACTGATGCAGATCAGTAATAGTTCTGTCTGTTGTCCTTCTGTTTTGTTAATTCTTTTTATATTCTACCATTTTATTGTCTATTAATGTGCATATCGTAAAGCATTATTTCTTATTGATTTCTAGGCTGTTTCAGGATGATTTGCGGCTGCCTCCTAACTTACCTGACACTGAGAAACATGAATGATATGTGGAGATGGCTGTGCTTCTCTCTCAGTTTCTGCAATCTGTGTCTCTGATAGAGAGGCTGCCGGTTCATCTGTCTGTCAGTTAGAGCAAGTTGTTAAAGTTAATCTGACTTTAGAACGATGTTACAGTGCTCCAGGTAGCATGTACAAAAACCACCTCCCTGACACTGTCTGACATGCAAACATAAATTTGCTAAAGCAGCATTTCAGTGCTAGACCTTCTTCAGGCATTCAATATTATAAAAGCAACTGTGCAGGAAATTCTATGTAAAATGCATCTTTAAAGAGCATTTTCTATTTCAGTGACAGAAGTATCACACAAATATTGACTGAACTGTCAAAAATGAAGACTGTTTAAGGAGGTTATCCCTCACATTGTGACTTCATGGCTTTCCAGGTTCTTCCTTCTTCAGTTAGAGCGTCATAGCAGCAGCCTTTGACTGCAAAGTAAGCTACAGCTGCAACAAATACGAATAAAGGGGCCTTTCTGTGTAACACTAATAATGCTTATGGACACTGTGGTGTTTAGGAAACCTTCAGCAGTGTCTGGTGCCTCACCTTCCAAACACAGCTCTGGTAATTCACTGGAGCTGCTCTGGAAACGAGCACTCTCTCTCTGTAAACAATAGTTGTGATTGGCTATAAGTGCTGTGTAACCAATCAGACAGTGCTGTGGATAGACATCATTAGACTACAGAGAAGGAGTGAGACCGCTGCATCAGAGCCAAAGCAGTGCATGGAATTTATTTTGTAATAATCAGTCAATAAAATTAACGATACCAACAATCTAAAACTGCCAAATATCAGCGTGGATAATTGGTCAGAACTCAGGAGATTTTCCAAATCAGTGAGTGTTCAAAGTCCTTCAAAGTCCTTCTGTAGCCTTAGATGGAAGCAACACACACAGACAGCAGGAGTCAGGAAATGAATGTTTCATTAAGTCACCAAGCTAACAAAATGCCCAAAATATGTTTTAACAAGCTCACAAGGAAGTTGGGCTTACAATGGTCTAACCAGGTTAAGTTCCAACACAACAGAGCGACAGAACACTGCGAGGAGAGAAGAGTGGCTCTGTTGTGGAAGTTCACTGGGATGTAAATAATGTGAAGCAGAGAGACCGAATAAGAGAGCACATGAGCTGAAGTAATAGCCAATGACAGCATGAAGAGACATCCCCTCTTCGACAAGGTCATCTCTCCCCGTTAAACCCACATGGGAACCAGAGCAGACACAACACACAAGACGGCAAGAACGATACACAGTACACAGTGTGACACACAGCACGGATATTTGAGAAAATCAACGAGCAGACATGGGGAGAAGAATTAGAGGCGAAGAAGAAAACCTGCCAGACAGATACATGGAGATAGATGGCAAAAAAGATGGAGAGCAAAGCAAGAGAAAGTCAAAGTAAACAGCCTGAAGCAAAGTGATGTGACCCATCTTTCTCTCCTTTGTTCCTCCATCTCCTCCATAGCAAGGATGTGTGGGCCCAGGAGAAAGGAGGGAGGGAGGTGAGAGGAAGAGAGGGAAAAAGAAGAGGCACATCCAAAAATAGCACAATGTTATTATAAATACATTAGGAGGAAAACACCAGGTTAAATGTTTCCCTCTGAAACTCTGATTTCATGTGTTTCTACATGTATTTATGGTCTTTATTCCATTAGCACAGCAAGGTGTGTTCACTGCTTCTACAGGCCATTAAACTCACCAAATTCAAGGTATCAAAGTAAATAAAGAAAAAGATGACAGGAGTAAAGGGTGAATGTAATTAGGTACATGTGAATCAGAACATCTGACATACCATCAATAAAATACATACCAGCTTCGTATCCATTTGATTTATCAATAAATACATCAATGTGAATACTGCCTTGCTCCTTGCTCCGTAAATCTTTAAGTTTGTTTTGAAAGGGGTGCAGTCATTTCCTGTTTTTTTAGAAGAACTAGTAATGTAATGGTTGGGGACTATTTTCAGCATTCAATCATGTCTGAGGATGAACTGCATAAATGTTCAGTTCAACCCCATTTTGTTCTCAGAAACATTTACAGATAAAAGCCTGAAATTTTCACTTTTTTGTCATCATGCAACTGATTAAGAATGTGCGATATGGACCAAATAGAAATCTTTTATTATGGGCGAGTTGAAATACGAAAAAATGGAATTCGTCGTTAAAATATACCGTCTTTGAGCACACGCTATCAAAAAACTAGTGACAGTTTCCTCAGCACATCCAGGTGCGTGCCACGGTAATACAAAAGAAAACAGAGAATATTTTTTAATATGAAATACGCCGTCACAAAATGAAAAGAAACATTTTAATTGAACTTGGAGCAAGTGATCATATTTGGTAACTTCCACACACATTAAAGCGAGGTCGAGAAGCATGTGGTTTTCATCCGGCCAATCAGAGAAGATCACTCTACGTTACAGCACACGACATCGTGGCGTTTGACCAATCAGCTGAGGCCTGGAACGCATCAAACGTTCTCTTTTCTCTGAAGTCGAAAAACGACGGAGTTGCGGTTCGGTCCTTTTCTATATTTGTGGTCAAAACAAACCATGGTTAGTCAACGAAACTCACATTTTATGGTTGAGTAGTTGTGCTAAGCGATGATATATACACGTTTCTTTTTTTTCTTTTTTTTACCACAAAGGAGCAAGGAACCGTATATGGTAACTTCACTGACCTTGAATTTCCACATACAAATGAAAAATCTAGAAAAATGTCACAAAAGCTAAAAAAAATAAATAAATTCTTAGATCCTCCAGTAACACTCCAGGGTTGATTTTTTAACCCCTTAAACTTCAGTGTACCGCCGGCGGTACACTTATTAATTTGCATAGGAATTTCAAGAATGTCCGACGGCTGCAAACGCGATTATACAAACACTATACGCCGATGGAAAGCTTAGATTCTCATGAATCCGCCGGTATAAACCACTTTCAGATGCGATTACCACAGCGGGTGAGAAAAACACATTTGTCCGACAAAAACGAATATTCATCCATCCGTTCTCTATACACGGCTTCAACGCACACAGCGCGACTCACATTTCCGGGTTCATTATTACACACAGAAAAAAAGATTCCACAAAAAACGGCCATAATCCAACCTTTTACATCCAGACAACACAAGCCAGTAAACTATTTTGTCCAAAACATGTCCTGAAGTCGGTATAAAATCCACGAATCGGTCGTTTTCAAGGAAATGCACCTCGCGATGCGCGTCCAATATTCCCCGCATTTTTCATAATTTTTTATATTTAAAAATAGAATATTAGCGATTTTTTGTAGTGGAAACGGCTGGAATTGACTGAAGCTTAAAGGGTTAAATTTCTAAGTATTTCAATGAGTGCCCTTTAAAGGGTTAACAATTGAGCAGAGAAGACGAGCTGCACCACAAAACAGCAAATCAGAGACAGTCATGAAGGAAAAAAAAGACATTCAAAAAATGAATACCACAATTCAAAAACAGAACAGAAACATAACACTGTGGAAAGCAGCCAACAGCATTTTCCACTGTAATCCACTAGAACTGGTCAGTGTTTGACCGAAGTACACCAACTGCACTGATTTACAGACTAAGGAATGAGTCCATTCAGTCAGATTTATGTGATCTGTTCACTTCTAATGAAGCAACAGTAAGTGCAGCTGTTCTATTAGAAACACCGACACCATCAAAGAACACCAGCAGCAGAGGAGGTGATGTGTGGCAGCTAAAACCACTGTGCTCTGGGTGTGACAGCAGTTTGGTGTCATGTTGACATTAATGTAACGGGCACTTTAGCATCCCATTTACATAACCAAACTCTAGTACGGCTCCACAAATTCTGTGTGCTATGAAACTGACGTGGAAAATATAAATCTAATTTGCTTAGGTTAGTCTCCATGTCTGTTGTCAGAACTTTCTGATCCCATGTATGTACAACCAGATGTGCTGAAACGATTGACCAGTCAGAAAAACATGCCAATTGAAAACGGATTTATCTACATTTTTGACAATAGATGAAAAGTCATTTCAGCAAAGCAATTATTTTATTTCCCAAGACTGTAATTATTCCTCCTCCCAGTTAACCATCACGATAAATCAAGTGTCCTGAAGATTTTCCAAAACGGAATGAGGTTTTGTTCGAGCAGTCAGGTGTCAGGCTGCTGTGACAACATTCAGTCACAGTGCATGAAAAACTGACTAACAAAGAGTTTACATCAACTCTGCTCTGAAATATTAGATATTGTTTGGAACGCAAGAAGCCGACTGTGGCGGATGGAAACGAAGAGAGACAAAATGTTGAATATTCAGCAGAGGGCGAGGACACAAACTGGAGGGAAAACAAGGAGAGCTTTTCTTTTCTCTCTGCCCCTTTTTTCTTCCTCTCTGCATTCTCCTTCCTCTCTCACTCCATCTCTCCTGATAATACAGCTCTAATAATAGCTGAGTTGCATCGAGACAATCATTCGGCAGAATCTAGGGCAGCCGCTGCAGAGGCAGTATGGGAAATCCCTCTTGTCCTCTCCAGCCTGCATGTCAGCCTGCGCACTGCACACGTGTGTTACTATTCAATCCGCCCTGCACAGGAAGAACAAGATAGTTTTTACATTACAACTACAGAGCTCATTCTCCACATAAAGACCACATACTTCATAAACATTTCTTAAGTTATAAGACATGGAGTTCTGCCTCCACCAGTCCGTTAGAGTGAAGGTTTTGTAGTGATTCAGACAGAGGCCAATTTTCTTTCATCGTCCTCACAGCTGCTTTCAGATATACACATCACAGTGCTGGAGAGTCTGTAAGCACACAATATCCGTCCTTCAGACAAGACTAAACACACAAAAGTGATGTAGAACACATAATGCAAAAACAGACGAAATCTAAACTAGTAGCAGCTGATCAAAGTGTCCAGAGCCCAGTTTATTTCAGATTGTTTGTAAACAGTGAAACTGAAAGCAGGATTCAACCTGATGAGTGACAAGATATTAAACTGCAGCTTATAAACTGTGACTGTGTGACAGCTCAGCTATCTGAGGTGAAGCTGCTGTTTGATCCTGACTGACCTTTCCTCCAAGTCAGGGCAATATTTATGACTAAATTAATAAAGTTAGTAGAGTTTCTCCACACGAAAATGTACACAGCTCTTTCTCTTTGGAGACACTCAAGAATCCTCCCTCTGTCTGATGCTGCAGGTTTGTAATAAACTATAAATGGTTCTCAACAGCTGGAAACTAAACAGTGACTGTGTAACAGCTGACCTGTCTGATGTGAAGATAAGCAGGTCTACAGAGAGTGACCTGCTGTTGGATCATGACTGGGATTGATCTCTCGGCAAGAATTTATAATTAAAAGAAAATAAGTGACCGGCACTCTTGTTCAGTGTACAAATGTGCACAACTCTCTCTCTTTGGAGACGTACATATGAATCATGTGCTGTCTGATGCTGTATGTATTAAACTAACTCAGAGACAATAGTTCCAAACAGCTGGAAGAAACAAACTTTAGCTCCTCTTAAAGACATGACACACTGTGTTATTTTCAGCCGTCCCAGATGAAAGATTACAATCATGAGAGAATTGTGGTGATATCTGTGGTCGTGGCTCAAAATCGGCGGTCCTACGTCACACTGTCAGACAGGTTCAAGGACAGCTGTCGTCATGGTCTTGTGACCAAAGAAAAGCTGCGATCAGATTCTGACTGTGTAGAAATTTGGGGTGATGGACTCAGTGTGACCACTGCTGTGACCTACATCAACTAACCAACCAACAGAAATGCAGTATGAAATGATGTACTGATCAGCGCAACACTGGAGCTAAACCCAAATAGATGATTTGTGGCGACTATGGTAAAACGCATCAAAACAAGTATGTGGGATTTAAACAAAGAAGGCAGCCTAGTAGTTGTGGCAGCAGAAGCCTTTTTGACGCGTCCTTCCGCTCGTACCAAAAAACGACAAAGCATGGAAGGACATAGTGGTGGAAACGCAGCTCCCAGGTTAGTAACCGACATTAGCGGCTAGCAAACACACACAAACACTGCTGTAAATAGTGGTCACAGCATTTAAGCTATTTCATTAAATAATGTTTATGCTCCTGATGTTTATTTTTCATGGATGATAGCGCACGCTTATGATATTTTATTCTTGTGCATTCACATCGACTCACATACATCGTAGGCTGAGATTCAGCTGCGTTTTCATTGTGCAATCTGCACAGAGCAAACTTCACGTCGTGGCCAAAGATTAAAAGATTTATGCTGTGCAGTGCAGCAAGCTGTGAACTTAAGACTATTAAAATCACAGTGTGTGTAGAGGCCTTTACAAGACAAACCAGTGGTTCACAACTCACATTTGACCACCTCTAAAAAAAAAAAAAAAAAGGTCTAAACATGAGCGGTTACAGGATGACTACAGGAAAATAAAGGTATTTTTCTGACTTGTACTTCATTTTTGTTTGTCTTTGTGAACTACCAGATATTTTCATCTTTTTTATTTGTGAATTTCTAATCACATTTTCTTATGCATGATAAAAAGGTCCATGATGTAGATCCATGCATGAGCAGTGTGCTGCAATGTTTGACCCCACTTACTTCAGACAGAACATTAGTGAAATGATTTTCGGGGCCTAATGGGATTTCAAGCGTGTGCAGGACAGGAGGAAAAAAGGTCAAAGTGGCCCTCAGGATCACAGGTAAAACACACACGGCCGAAACACTGCTCAGCACTGTGTCACGCTGGTAGAAAAGTGCAGAGTTTGTTTTTATACATGGTCATTCAAAAAGAATGAACCAATTTTATTACGCAATATCTAGTATTCTACTCACAACCAACTTTTATTTGATGTTTAAGGTCAGTGAACCACATCGAATAACAACAGCGATCATCTCAGTGGATCGTGATATGCTGATATGCATCTTATCGCACTGATGTCACCATGCTGCAGGTGGAGGCCACGTTGAACACTTGTAAGACAGGAAATAAAAGTTGATTGTGAGGAGAATACGTGTGACTTGGCTGGAGTTTTCTATTGCTGTTCCTTGTTACAATATTACATAATGAAATCGGTTCATTCTTTTTTGATAACCCTGTACAATGTTTGTTAATAATCAAGCTACTCACCAAGGCAGGAGTGACCATGCTATTCGTCTGCTTCCAGTAGGTGTTCACCAGAAGCCCAAAAAGACACCGGTTTGCTTTAACGGTTCACAGACCTTAAAGGCTCTAATGGCTCGTTGATCATGCTGCTGCTACAAACACTGGAAAAAAAATGCCCCTCTCAAAACAAGAAAAAAAAATATTTCAAAGAACTTTTACCTTCAAAAAGTCAAAACATCTGCCAAGTGAAAAATGGCTTGGTAAGATTTTTGGAAAGAAGATACGATATTTAGAATTTTGGGATCTTAAAATTAACTGGGAAAACTTATTTTAAGCTGTATTTTGCCAGGATTGTCAAGCTTAGGTGTTTTAACCCTCCTGTAGTCCTCATTTACGGCACCAAAAAAAATTGTTTCCTTGTCTGAAAAAAGCCAAAAACAATCTGCAAAAAAATCTCCAAATTTATAAAAAATTTGGAAAACCTTCAGGAAGACAATTCCTTAAAAGTTTCCCTTAAAAATGTATTTAAAAAATCCCCAAATGTGGCAAGAAATTAAAATTTTAAAAAAATTGTAAATATTTTTTTAAAAAATGAGTAAAAATCTTCCCAAAAATCATACAAATATCTAAAGTGATTACATATATATCAATAAAACTTCTAATATTTTCTTTCAGAACATTCACATAAAAATCAACCAAAATCCAGCGAATTTTGAATTTAAAAAAAAAAAAATTCCACCAAAAATGTTCAAAGATTTTCCAAAAAAGCTGAAGTTTCACTGTGAAAAGATTTTTTTTTTCCTCCACATTTTCAGACTTTAAACCGGGTTAATTTGACGTGCAGGACAACACGAGGGTTAAAACGAGATAATTTCAAGATTATTTGACTAAAGATATTTAGGACGCATGGTCTTAAAACATGTCCCTCCATCTTGCTGA